>NC_086041.1:12787263-13090293 GCF_947568885.1 Cydia strobilella | reverse complement strand
AACTACAGATAACATAACAAGAAACTTTTTTAAACTGCAAAGGAAGTATAAAGTAATATAAATAAAGCGGTTGTTGCTTATATTTCCTCTTAAAATTAGCAAAATAACTTTAAACAACATTGCATGATAAATGTCTCCTCGCAAGTCAATAATAACATACCTACTAGTGACAACCCTAACGGTAAAAATGTGCTGGGCAATGTTGTGAAAAGTGATACGTAAATACGATCACGAGATTGCCCACGATCATAATTACAAAAGTAATGCATATAACGTGTTGAAATTTCGTCTACATCGTTTCTAAGCTGCATATTATTTACAGTTAAAACTACATCCCTGTAGGACTCTCCTGGACCGATATCACACCGAAGTTTTTTTAACTTTTTTTGCCCGCCAAAAAACACGTCCTCACTTGAAGCCGGCTCACGCGTGACTGAAGTTAGGCACACATCATCTAATAGGCCAGTGTTGCCAGCAATATGATTAGCTTTAACCACAGGTTGAAAAGGGAGGTGTATCTGTTACTAGTTTTATGATATTTCGATTCTACTGAAATGTGATGCGGTGGGCAAAGCTATGTTGAAAAGGCAAAGTTGTAACTTTCTACGGTAGGTTTGTAGTCCCATATATACTGTTGCAGTTCCTACAAATAGTAGGTAAAGTAAAGGTCTAAGATGTACGATGTGAGTATGAAGATGTGTATAGTATGAGTATGCGATGGTATGGTTATGAGTATGGTAAGGATATGAATATGGTATAGGTATGAGTACGAGTATAGTGTGGGATGGGTATGAGTATGAGCTTTGAGAAAAGTGGTAGCTGACCTACAAGCAGTAGTACCCGAAAAGAAGGACCTACAAAAAGAGATGAGATCCCATCAAAAACATTACATGTAAAAAGATGCAAGTCTCGCATCGCAATTCTTCTAATACAAAAAAGTTTTGAGATGTAATGAGAAACCAAGTCGGTTATTTTAGTCAGTGCCAGGGGGAGTTAAAACCGTATCGATATTAGATATCTTAAATTTTTAATACATATAATGTCTTGGCAATCGCACATAATGCTTTACTCGTACCGTACTCATAGGTAAATATTATGTGTCATCATCCTGTCCTGGCCGGTTTCGGCCACGGCGACTGGGTTTGTAGTTTGTACTAGCTAGTGAGAGCGATGATCGTGAGCTCTCAGGTGGCTGACGTAGCCTATTTTTGCAGTGAATGTATGGCCGTACAAATATGTGTAGGTAATGCTGAAACTGCATGTGATTAGCGCTAGCGTTATGTTCAATTAGAATTATTTTTAATAGTTGACGATGAACCTTATTTCATTATGCATCCGTGTGATGGCCAAGTCATTATACGTATTACAAATTAAAGATAATAATATCGATACGGTTTTAACTCCCACTGGCACTGACTAAAATAACCGACTTTCACAATATTACATCTCAAAACTTTTTTGTATTAGAAGAATTGCGTTGCGAGACTTGTATCTTTTTACATGTAATGTTTTTGATGAGATCAGTTTATTTTAAGTTGACAGAAAAGGATATGGTGGTTTACATTTATTGTTACCTATATAAAACCAGGTAGACTAGTGCAGCGTGGATAAATAGATTGTACCATATTTTTCTTAAACCAATATTCTTACCATTGATACCATCTAAAATCGGTAAAATAATAAGTGAGACAAAGCGATACAATTAGAATATAAATATAAAATTTCGTAGTAATAAAGCATACAAAGAGTATACGAGAAAACAGTTTACTTACAAGATTCTGTAGAAAAAACAAATGCAATCTCCGCCATTCAGGGGGAATCCTCTTGAGTTTTATAAAATAAACTACACCCTTTTTTATGATTATAACACCATAATACCACTTTTTTGTATAAAAAATTAAAAATGTTACGATCACTTACTATTCAACAACGTTACCTAAACACATTAAATAGTTTTTTTTTTTTAGTTTTACTTACTTACCCATAGCGTATTGGACAAAAAACAGTAACTATTCTTCCTCTGTGACTTCCCAGAGGTATCTATTGTTGTTAAATTGAACTGTGTTACCATCTCCCAAAACCATGTTATCTTCACACAATGATTCTTGCAACCTAAAATAGTTCTTTTTTTAATCTAAAGCCCTCCATTCACACTCCTGAGTCTTGAAGTCCGCCTCGCAAGTCTGCCCAACTAGCAAATCTATGTGGTATAAAAGTTGTCGCTTTTTGATGCTATAAACAATATAAAAACACTCGAATAAAGGTCCTGTAAACATTTACTCAACGCGAAAAAGGCGCACTTTATAAACACTAGTGTTATAAAACTAGAGTAAGCGCTGTATAAGAAGCAAATCGATGCTGTAAGGTAAGAGTTGAGTAACAGTGGATAAAAACACTTCTAGTGTTTTAATAGCACCGATAGTGCTTTAATTCGATTATTTGTTCTACAAACAATAGCAATTTGCTATTACTCAGTAAAAGTGTTCTATAACAGCAGTCGCACTGCTTTTTCTCAGCAAATATGTTACGTAAAAGGAGCCGAATTGCTTTTACTCGGCATTTTAAATGTGTACAAGCAATTCTTTTATATATCTAAATTTCGGTGATCTCGAAAACGGCTGTAACGATTTCGATGAAATTTGCTATATGGGGGTTTTCGGGAGCGATAAATCGATCTAGCTAGGTCTTATCTCTGGGAAAACGCACATTTTTGAGTTTTTATATGTTTTCCGAGCAAAGATCGGTCTCCCAAATATTTCAACTAATACCTATGTGCTAAAAACCATCTCAGGTAAGCGATTATTTCAATTATTTGAAGTTTGAGGCTTCGTCTTCACGCTGTCATGTTTTTTACCATCAATGTGTACTTACATAAGTTTTTACAGTCTATAAGTACACGTTATACAGTAAAAGTTTGTGCGAAAACACTTCATTGATAAAACCAAAGGCAAGGTTCATAATATATTAATGGGCCTACACGATCTTGTTTCTGTTATATCTCATTAATTCAACTATATTATTACTGTGTATCTGTATACTGCTATATATCACACGATGTAGCCATGTTAATGGAGTTATAGTCCGGTGGACGACTGCATGAAACCCTACCCGATAAAAAAATAGAAAATATCACTCTGTAGGGGTAGCTGACTTTTAATAGCCTCAACTGCTGCTGCCCACATTTGTTTTACTGTCCTCAAAGGCAGGTATCCTACCATACAAGCTTTATTCTATTTTTTGATAAGGTTATTTTTGATGAATTTTGTACCACTTTTACTAAAAGGCAGCTACACCTACAGAGTTGGTATTTTCTATTTTTTTATCAGGTAGGGTTTCATGCAGTCGGCGACCGAGAACAATTATGCTGAATAACAGTGATTGAGTAGCGCTACCTCAGCATTTGTTAAAAGATGGAATAAAAGTGCTAAAAAAGATAGTGCTGTAAACGTTTATATGACATGATTATAGCACAAATTAGCGAAAATCACTAAATTTTGTGATTTTTGATCTCTGACATCGAGGCGGACTGCAAGGTAGGAGTGTCAATGGACTTAAATATGTCAGTTCTAGAAACAAATTGTTTCATTTGATATTGCTTTAGTTTATCTGTGCCTGTGAGTTGCCAAATATTTTTACTACTACTGAAAACATTACCTACTTATTTCACAACTAGAATTTAAATCATTTGGTGGGTAGTTAAAGAATGTCATTGGTTATAACGGCTAAAATTGTGTTTTCATTTAAAGAGATGATTAAGAAATGGCATATAACGTAAACAAATATGACAGATTTTGTTAGCATTTGACATATAACCTAAAAGTTTTACTATGGTTGTTTTCATTGAAATATTAATAATTAGCATATATTTTAACTAGTATTTGATATAGTCACTTAAAAGTCCCCGGCAAGCTCGGCCGAATTTCACCTTCCCATACAAACGGAGTTTCATTCTCATTTTAAAACTTGTGGTGTAACCACTATAGTTCTATTAAATGCATGTATATAATAATAAATGATATCATAACATTTGCTTATATACATAACTAGCATGTAATATTAATACCAAATATTTATAACACTAAACAAAAATAATAAAGCTACACTTACAGTAAATATAAATAAATACAATACATATAAGTATAAATACGTAAATAAATATATAAAAACGTTCGTATAGTAACTTACATGCAATATATACATAAATAAACACATTAAAATCAACATCAATACAAACAAATTATCCTAGCTACTGTGTCGATACTCCGGCCGCGGTGGACGGGCAGCCGTGACGTCATACCGGATTTGTTGGATTGTAATGAAACTGGACATACAATGATATGAAGTATATCTAGGTCTGTAATTTATTTATATATCTTTTAGTATATAAAACAAACAAAATAGAGCAAAAATAAGTTTTATATGAAAAACTTGAATTCGCTGTATTTTTTTAACTATTGTATCTGAACCTACATAAACTAATTACAGATCTAGATAATTATACCTTATCCTATTGTAAGTACAAAGTTTCAGAGCAATCTAGTAGCTAGTCGGTTCAAAATGAGAGCGTAACTACGTTTGTATGGAGAACCGAGCTTGCCGGGGACTCTTAAATAAGAGATTAGAATATGTATAAACTCTTGATAAAATCATGGTAAATAGTCCACAAAAAGTGCGAGATTACGAAGAAATGAATGTAAATTGGTTTGTTTACATTATTTGCAATTTTATTGAACTTCACTTTACTTACTTGAAATCCGTATCCAGCAAAGAGGTGACAGACAGAATAGCAGAGTCGGTGATGTTGTAAATGTCGCCGGCATCTCCCCGCTCAGGCTGACTACGGGTGGTTCCGATGGTCTAAAAAGTTCATATTGAATTAATTTATACTACTTATTTATTTAATCTGCTTTCAATTCGTTGCGCCATGATCACAGAGGTAAACGCATAAGATACTAGAAAAATATTCCTTATATTTTTTTATCGCTAAACGATGTGAAGATTAATTATAAAGTATTATAATAGGCTCGATACTTACATCTATAATTGCCATTTGCATCACAGGTATCTCCAGGTTTAAAGGCTTGATCAGTTGTGGGTTGTTTATCTCTCGAGGACCGTAATGAGGCGACCGACTCACCTTAAACCAACGAGCTTTATTCATAGTTCTATTTTACTGTAGCCTAAGAAAAAATCGTACCTTGAACTTTACAGTTCGAACTTTACGATCCCTTACAATATATGGTTGATGACAATGGTGACGTTTTTGGGCCGTCACAATAGATCACTGCTTGGTCGACGTGACACTCACAGGCCCACAACACCCCAACAATAATAATAATGGTGACGTTTGATAATTTTATTCGTTTACCAGTTTTACCACAAAGCATATACTTAGTTAGGCTGTCGTACCTACTCGTGAAGACGATTTTTCTTAGACTTGTAAAATCAATAACACTGATAAATATTATATGTACAACATATGATACATTTTATGATCTATCCATCCTTACAAAACATGTAGGTAAAAAGCAAGTCGTTAGCAAGTATTTACCAATCTATGTTTCTTCGTTCCGGCCAACTCATTCGGCTTTTTGTTGACTGACCGTTCAATGCCGTATTTCTTGTATCTGTTCAGTAACTGAAAACATTTATTTTTTTAAGCTGAGTAAGAGATCAATTTTTTTCTTTTGTGTTACCTCTCTGGTATTGTGATTACTAGATTGTGCTTTAAATCTTACCAGCATGGTACAGAATAAAGCAAAAATTTCCACCAAGAACATGGTGGCACTGAAATTGCTCGATTCTTCCGCCTCCGATGATATCAGTTGATCTCTTAAAGTTTTCTGTAAAATACAAATGTTAATTTATGGCTTTGCAATATTTGAATTCGTATGAATCAGTGCAACCGGATAGCGTGAGCCTCTTAGTAAATTCGATTGGGCGATGGGGTTCTCCGATCACATTTTAGCAGATTGTCGACCGTTAAAGTAACAACGGAATGTCGTTACGCCACGTTCACAACGTTATATGTAAAAAAATCACACATTCTAATGATGTAGAAAAAGTAAAATTTATTTAACCCTTATCTTGCCATTGTAACACCCGTGATACATGGAACATTAAAAAATCTAGCAGGTTTACTTTATTACTTAACAAAATAATTCTGCTATAAATATGTCGACACTGATGCTGGCACCACACTTCGTTATGTGTTATTCGTTACGCGGCTGACCTGTATTTGCCTGGGAACAACAAATAGGGATACCACACTTCGCCGTATTTGGCGAATAATTGCGCTGCGTCTTTATCGTGTCCTTTGAAGTGCGTCAAAATACCGACAAGTGAACGAATACGCGTATTTGCTATTTGCGCTTATGCGTTATGCGTGCGAATAAGGCAAATACAGACGAATAAGTCCTCCACACTTCGTCGTATTCGAACGAATAACGCGCATAACGAATAACACATAAACGAAGTGTGGTGCCAACATTACACGAAATACCCAAGATACAAGTATTAAGTTACTTAGTTTAGGTATTGATGGAAAATATGTTAGAGCCAGTTAAAATTATTGTTTACAAGATTTTACTTTATAAAACCATATTTGTATATTTCCAGTATTTAAGTGTATTCTGGATATTTTTAAATGAAATAAATATTATCTTATCATACAAGTAGTAGGTATAGCGAATGAACAACTGAGCATTGTGTTTAAATAAAAGACAAATAGGTACCTTCACAAAACAGAAACATTTACAAAACATCGTCTGCATCATGTCCGTGAAGCCATTGCCCAAAAGATAGTCGAAGGCTAAAAGGCTGCCGCATAAGATGCCCCCCAAGACAACGCTTAAAGCCTGCTTCCACATTTTTTCCCGGGGCTCCTGCAGGAAGGGATTTCAATATGATCACATGTCACACTAAATTTTTTCATAAGAACTGCAAATTTTTATGTAAGGCGTGACTGACTTTTATGTGTCATTTGTTTGCATCTCAGAGGAACAATACCAAAGAGAATTAATCAATCACTACGTCCTCTACTATTGAGGTTAATATCTAGAAGTTTACATAGTCTAAATAAATCACTGTACAATAGGGTATTTGACAACATTAAAAATATATAACGAATTGCTGTCATCCTGAAAGATAATAAAAAAATAAATAAATAAACGTTTATTCAAAGATCTTACTTACAACTAAATACCTATTTTCTTCTGCCAAACCACACAGTGGTTTGTTGGCAGACGAGGCTCCTTTGCGTTTGTGTTAGCTGTTGACAACTAATAAACTAACAAAAAGTATATTTCACTATATTTGAATATAAATTATGTTTATTTTTTGGAAAATAAACGAAAGAAAATTTAATATTTTTTGAAATTTCATCAGGGACGTGAACGCTCTGTGATTGGTCAACGCTCGGATGACGTCACACGCGGGTAAATTCTTGATTGTCTTGAGTGTTTTAGCAGTTTTATTTGTATTTAGTTAATTTTAGTTATTGTTCCACAGTTTTCTGATATATTCCGATTTATCCGTTTGTCGGTTTATTCGTATATTTATCGTGTAGTGGCACGATATTCATAAGGATCTCAAAATGGAGCCGAATTATGTGAAAGCTGATAGCGGCAACCTACCAGACATAGACGCATCAATGGTTGCACTTTTCTTTAAAGATAATCCGGATTACTATGCTGCGGAACTTAGAAATGTAAAAACAGCTGTGTGGGTATACGTAGAAATTGTTTATTCACGAACATTTCGATTTCGATGATACGAATATGACGACGATATATATATATATATATATATATTGTATATATATATAGAATACGATGACGAGAATAGTATCTCCATACTGCACTTTAGTTTGAAAGAAAAAGTATGCTACTTACTAATGCTGAAAGAGCTATGTTATGAGATTATGTAGTTATACATTAAATACCTAGATCTTGTTTCGTTAAATAACAAAATCCGCTGCTTTAATTACCATATTTATTTACAGTTAAATATTACTTACATCGAAGTGGTCTTCACACATAAAAACATTTGTATGCGCTAAAATGCTCTTTGGGGTCTCTTCGCGCTAGTTTTAAACACATTTTTCTTTTTTTGGGATTCGTTGGAATGGAAACAAAGGATTTGACTGGATTTTTTATAGTCGTACTTGAACATTGCGGCACTATACACCATTTATATACCATTTTACAGTGAAATAATGAATTCAATGCACATAAACCATAAGATTAACTAAGGTCATTGACCGAGTTTACTTGCGCGTGACGTCACACGTGTCACGTGATTACTCCCTTTGCGAAAACAGCGTTTAAGGCGCGTTCAAAATAAATAAACTTTAACATTGTTTTTTTTAATATTTAATACAGGAAATTTCACGGAAATATCAATGTAGTGTAATTATTAAGTCATAAACAATCAATTAAAACCATTTTCAAAAATTAGTCAAATAGCCTATAACGCCCGATTTTACTCGAAATAAAAAACGAATGTCATTCTGAGAGTTAACGGACCATATTATTTACTGCAATATAACTAAATAGGTAATCTTTGCCCTTAGCCTACGTTCCTTCATAAAAATTACCTCCGTAGTTGCCGTTGTTAATGTTACTATGGCGACGCGTAATGTTTTGCTTGACAACTTGGTGCGACTGTCTTGTGTAGGAGAAATCTTTTTTGTAAATATATATTTAAATTGTTAATATTGTTTGTGGTATTACTGATTCAAAATGGTAAGTTAACTATTAAGTAATAACATCTTATGCCTCAAATAAAGTACAAATTGGTACATCTAAAAAGAAGATTCAACAACATACATAGGTTTCTATGATATTTTTGTCTGATGATAAGGAATCGGTCGGGATGTGTATTTGCAATGACGTATTTTAGTCGATGGGTATTTTATCTAAATTTGATTGATAAGATATACCTAGCGGCAAGTCTTAAATTGTAAAGATGAATCATAAAGCTTATATAGTACAGATGTTTTTTAAATAATGACATTATGCTTTAATAATGGAAACTCCTGCCTTAGATTAAATTCTCAGACACATAATTATGAGATGTATAATGTGTAGGTAATCATTGACCAGTTTACACGTTTAATCGTCACTTTTAAATATTAAACTAGATTTCGCCAGCTACTCCGCTCGTCCAGAATTTCAATTCTTCAATTAGATACACTCCAATACAACCTTCCTCACATGATTTATCCCTCTTAGAGGATGATTCTGTAAACAGTTTACCGACTTATACACGGACAAAGGAGCGGGCTATTTAGAATATTCTGTCAATTTTGAGATTTCTAACTTTAGTGTCAAAAACTAGGTACATAAAGTATATGGAATAATACCTATATACCTGCTTAATATATAATTTATACTACCTAATATTTATTTTCAGCCACCTAAAGGAGGAAAACCCAAAAAGGCACCAGGTATGATTTATTGTTTATTAATTGTACGGTTTACGACTATTGAACAATCCAACAAGATGTTAATCATTAAAATAAATTAAATGTTTCAGTCATCATCATCGATGGCGTAGACACGTCTGAGATGACTCGAGAAAAACTCGAACAATTTATTCTTAGAGTTAAGGACGAATTAGATAAAGAGAGAGAAGAAAGAAACCTCTTCCAGTTAGAGAGAGATAAAATTCGCACATTCTGGGAAATAACAAGGCAGCAACTAGATGAGGCTAGAGCTGAATTGAGAAATAGAGAAAGAGTGACAGAAGAAACGCAAGAAGAGAACGAGGCACTCCTAGAAACAGAGAAACAGAAAATAAAGCATTTGAAATATGAACAGCAAGCCGCAGCAGCTGCATTAAGAGCTGAAAATTTAGTCGCACTTAAAGCCGCCAAAGAGGAGCATGGTGAACAAGAACTGGAACTACTAAATGATAAAAGAACCCTACGAAAAGAGATAAAAGAAAAACAATCAGCCGCTCAAGATGAGTTGAGAAGAGCTAAATTGATGCATGCTGAAGAGCTCTCCAAAACTAGGGCACATTTTGAAGAAAAATCACGACAGATTGAGGATAAAGCGGATAAGAAACTTCAAGAAATCAAAATGGAGTTAACGATCAAACATAGAACAGAGATAGCAGAAGTAGAAGAAAGAAAAAATAAGCAAATGTCAGAATTGATTGCTCATCACGAGAGAGCGTTTTCAGATCTGAAAAACTACTATAACGACATCACATTAAATAATTTAGGTGACATTTTTTTTATAGCGACTGAAAACTATCAATACATTAATTAAATTACCATACCTAAATATTTTTAAAACTTCCCAGGTTTGATAAGCAGTTTGAAACAGCAAATGGAGGAAATGCAGAAGATAAAAGAGCGGGCAGAAAAGATCGCACGCGACGCTGTGGCTGAAGCCAAGAGTCTGAGGGAGCCTCTGGAAGCTGCCATCGTTGACAATAAGGAGCTCAAACGGCAGATGTCCAATTACGATAGGGACAAAGCAGCTCTTGCTGTAAGTCATGTTTTCATGTTTCACTGATATATAGGTTTAGGTAACTACTTAAATACTATGATTATCATACGAGCCGAAAGACGACCACTACTGGACGAAAGTCCCTTCAGAACCATCTGGTGTACTTACCTCGCCGGTCCGCATTTGTCGCACACGATAACTAAATGCCTATAATACTCTCCCGGCCGGTCTCGGCCACGGCCAGCTCCGTTGTTGTATACGTTCGTGTGCTCGCATGTGGCTCGCGTAGCCGATTTTATTTGCGAAGGCCCGTGCACATGACGGGCAGGAAAGCACACCATTGACGTAATTATACGTAATAGCCGCTGGTGGGCGGACCTTTAGCTCATCCCGTCTAATATCGAGTTCCACAAGTCGACGGGATACAAAGTCATTCGTTTGCTTAAAGACGGAAGATCTCCATACAGGGCGGTCGGCTGCTTGCTTCGCCCACAGAAGCGGGTCAATATTCGGGTCGGGTCTTCTAATACTATTTTATAAACAAGTTTGGGAACAAATCAAATTATTTTATTAAATATTTTGATTTGTGTTTTTTAAGTAGTCACACTCACACTACTATATATAAATTAAAAACTGTAATAGATGTCATATATTAAAGAAAAAGTGACGAAGCCCTCCAGTGGTGAAGGCCGGATTCGAACCGGCGTCTTTAGCTATCGCGGCTAACGCCATGAACCCCTAGGCCACCCCGCCACGGCGGTGCCCGTCCGAATTTCTCGTCTATATGCCATCTTAGTAACCACTGTATGTGTGTGGCTGTGTGGTGTGTGTGTTCACCACTGGAGGGCTTCGTCACTTTTTCTATAATATATGACATCTATTACAGTTTTTACTATTTTATAAGTTAATGTAATATGTAACTAACAACTATGGATTTATGTCCGAAATAAAATTCATTTATTATTATTATTATATTGCAGCTCTTCATGTGGCGCTTAAGCACTATAAAGATAAGGTAATCACGGTCTATATCCCGGTCAATATAAGTCTAGTGAAACTAACCGTGAATCATTCAAAACTCTAACTATAAAGATGTTTACTGAGTAGTTGACTGAGAAGTTACCCTTCGTGCTTTCGCTACTAACTTTCGTAACTAAATGCCTATCCACTATACAAATACATATTTCGCCACTTTTACGCATCATACAGGCCAAGACAAAACAGCAAGCAATTCTGGAGAAGCAGTACGAAGTCTTAAAATGGGAGTACGAGGTTATTCAAGTGCGGTTCGACCGAGTGCTCGTGGAGCGCAACGAGCTTAAGGCGAGGTTCTCCAGAGCTGTCTTGGAGGTTCAACAGAAGGCTTCCATGAAAACTGCCTTGCTAGAAGCCAAGCTGAAGGACATGTATGGACGAGATAAGGCACCACAGGAGCTGCATGTGAGTTTCAAAGGGTTTTCAGCCTATTGCAACCTAATCCCAAGAATTACATACATACATACATACATATAATCACGCCTATTTCCCGGAGGTAGGTAGGAGTAGGTAGGCTACGATCCTGACATACCTCTTTCGCTTCCTTCACTTTCATAACATTCCCCATACACGCTCGCCGATCTAGGGTGCTCTTGACCTGGCCTTTCTTCAGGATTTCCCCGATCTGATCAGAAAAAGTCCGCCGAGGTCTGCCCCTTCCAACTCCCGTTTCTACCTCTCCCTTATACACTCTCTTTGTTAGCCTTCTTTCACTCATTCTTTCCACGTGTCCAAACCATCTCAACATACCTTTCTCAATTTTTGTCACTACATCTTCGTTCAGTCCACACTTTTCCCTTATTACACTGTTCCTAATTCTATCTTGTAATCTCACACCACACACACTTCTCAACGCTCTCATTTCCACTGCATTCACTTGGCTCTGGTGCCTCTTCTACCTCTTCTTTTTTTCTTCTTTTAATTAGCCTACGCATTCGTGAAAAAACCCCGTTTGGTATAAAGGTTAGATGACCTATCATCTGACCTTTAATACTAAGCGGGGAAACGGTTTCCTCACGATGTTTCTCCTTCAAGGAAAAGCGATTGGTAAATATCAAATAGGTCAATTCCAATATCTGCGACCTATATATTGAAGTCGTACGCCGCACCGATATGCCACCAACAATGAATAAACAGCGTATGACGCCATGAATGTCAAATGATTTCTAAAGAGAATAAAGGGTAAGTATTTGACTACTAGTCAAATCAGTTAATTTTTTCACTGTCATAACGATTTGTGGCGAATCGTAAGAATATGAACAAATATAAATACGAACCACTAGAAAATGACGTCACGGTCAAGTACTCTTTAAAGCTCTATACGATTTATAAAATAGATATTGTGTCTAAAATAACTTGTGTCTACGTTTCTGGTGCTTTATTTCATGCAAGGTGTGAAATGGTTTATTTTAAATACTACAGTCAAAATCCCTAATGTGAAATGTCTATAACCTACGTAAACGTTCTATATAATAGGTGCGTGTATTTGCCTACGTATCTTGAATGATTTAAGTTAAGTAAATCCCACCAAAAACATTTTCATGTAAAATGTTGCCAAAACAAAACCATAAAGGCTTGCACTGTCAAAAAGTTATCAGATAGGGCTCTACAAGGGCAGGGTCTAGTGAATCTCTAATTCATTTCCCGAATCGCGCCTTTAGAAGCTTGGTGTAGAGCCAAGCTTCTAACGGCGTGATTCGGGAAATGAATTAGAGATTCACTAGACATGAAATAGTAAAGATATGTGACGTCACACGGGTAAAGGTACGTTATGGCGGTTGGCGCTTACGCTATTATTAACGCCACTCCAATTAATATTCGCTAGGGGGAGGGTATTTCGAGTACTACGGAACTACTATGTTTGTTTTATGTACTTACCTGTGCTACCTACTACTTAACGTAAAACTTTTTTTTAAAGTCCGATTTCTCTATTATTGGAGAAAATTGATGGACATATTGTTTCCAGGAGCTTTTGAAATTTAAAGACACACAAGTAGAGGACCTTCGCTACGAAGCAGCGCGTTTACGGAAAGCTCACGATGACCTTCTGGCAGCCTATGAAGCTAAATTGGCCAAACTGGGCGTACCGGCCGAGGAACTCGGTTTCAAGTAAGAATAATTACAATTACGCTATTTGGTATCTACGAATAATAAATAATAATAAAGATAGATATAACATAATAAATATTATAGGACATTCTTACACAGATTGACTAAGTCCCACAATAAGCCCAAGGAGGCTTGTGTTATTATTAAATACATAGAAAACACCTATGACTCAGGAACAAATATCTGTGATCATTGCTCATCACACAAATAAACGGCCCTACCGGGACAGGAACCCGGGTGCCTTACAGGCAGGGCCACTACCTACTAGGCCAGACCGGTCGTCAACAACAATAATATACAACTAATAATAATAACTCATAACGATTAGCGATTAGTAAACAACAAAAAAAGGTTTAAGTACGACGCCATCTACACACGGTAATGTGAACTAACGCGACTGAATAAAACTATTTTGTATATTGCGCCATCTGCACAGATTCATAAGAACTTCCACGGTACAATGAATCAATTTTGATAATAGTGCCATCTGCTATTTTCTCTAGGAACTATTTAAAGTGTACGCCAACTGAACATGTTGAAGGATAGGTACCTTTTGAGCTGTTGTTTTAGTTTATATCTTTTTGACTAGATGGCACGGTGATCAAGCTTGGCCTGTTAGTTGAGATTCAGAAACCTAGATGGCGCTCTTATGGTTATACCAAAGAGTCTTGGCCTATGCTCGTGTAGATGGCGATGCTTTTTGATATTTAACAAATTTAACACATATCAGTGAAAGAACAAGGATCAAAGTCAAATGGCGTTATAATTTTTTTAATAAGGTGTCCAAATATGGCAGTAAATTTACTGTTGCTACAAAATTTACTTTGACAATCCGCCTAATATATACTAAATTTTCTTTGGTCAAGTTAAATTCATGAATTAAAGTTGTGTTTCAGTTCAGAACTATGAAATTTTAAGTTGTTATAGGTAAGCAAGTAATGGTTGTTTTTTTACAAGAACAATTCCTCTAATGGCTATTTAGGACAATACATTTTCAATTGTTTCAGACCGCTAAAAGCTGTACCTGTGGCAGGCTTATCCCCTGTAATAGGACAAGGACCTGCCGGGCTGGTCACCAAGGATCAGATATAATCAGAATATTGTGTCACATTTACCAATTAGACAATCGATTTGACCAAAAATTGGACGGTGCCAAAATTGTTTCCTTAGAAACCGGTTAGCGTTTTATTTTTGGGTTGCTCTAGTACTTGTCTTACAGTAGGTACAGGTACTTATCTACACGCACACACGGCACACAAAGTTTTCCTTGTTATTTTTAACTTACATATCTTGTACATCGCTGCGTTGTCTTTAGGTACTCTATAAATGTGCATTTCGAATGCGTTACGTACGAATCCATAATATAACATACGATGTCCTACCAACGGGATCGGTCAGTGGGAATTGTACGTAAGTACCTACCTATATGTATATTATAAGGAGTCTTGCTACTTATTTAAATTATCTTTATTGGTAAGATACCTACAGCTAAGCCATACTTGGCCATACATAGGTAGGTAATCTGCGTGGTAAAGTAATAAATCTCTTTGTAATAGAACATCGAAGACACATACTTACTACCTAACTTTAGGATGACCGTGGAGTGGTATCTGCTCACGACTTGCTTTCCTTGGTAAAAAATATCATAATTACCTATGTCCTTCCCCGGAAATCAAACTATGTATCTCCATGTCTATCTTCATCGAAGTCCATTCAGCGGTTTAAGGATGAAGAGGAACAAACAGACTTGCTTTCGGCTGCGGTCGGCTTTACCAGACGCCGACCGCGGCGGGCGACTGCTATGTTCGTAAATATATGTGCATGGCCTGGCTCATCCGCCACACGCGACGTTAACTTGGACGTACCAAGGTCACCCACCGCTGACGGCGTCCACCCGCAGCAGCGTCCGTCCATTATAAATAATAAATAGACCTAATTACCAGAAATTATAGCCTGCTTAAGTTAAGTGTAATTATTAGATTGCCATAAACTGCTGTTGTAGTATTAACTATGGTATGCGGTAGTCGTCCGCCGTGGGCGGGATGTGGTCAAGCAGACCATCAGGCACTCGCGGCGGGCTGCAAGTCAGTCGCCTATCGTGACGTCACGGCACTCTGTCTGCGTTTCAGCAAAGCATAGCAATTTATGAGCTAAATGCCACCAAGTTTTTACCACTGGTAACAAATGATAAAAATAATTCGCAGTGGGAATTTACCTGTTACACGTACACCGGATTTTAAGGGTTCGTACACGAAGGGTGGGTACTGAGTACAGTGAGTATTATAAATTTACAATACTTTAACAGCTATTATGGTGAACAGCGCTATAACGGACGTCGCACCAATAATGAAACGTAAATCACGAATAATCCTGTAAAATAAGTATTTTACGTTAGTTTTTAAGCACTGCAAACATTTTACCATAAACAAGAGTCATGTGGGTGCTTAAGTTTGACGTTTCATTAATTTTGGTCGAATCTAAAAGAAATGGCGCCAATATTACTGCTCATTATTTAAAAAAAAAACAACATAGTTTTAAACTTTTAATTATGTTGAAACCAAATCGCAGTATCTTTCATTGAACATGACGTCGAAAACATATAAGACGAATAGGACATCCAACTTTTAACGCGCAAAGCAGTAGAAATTGTACAAGTATTAGTAAAATATCAAAAATACAAGTTTTCAAATGTTTTATGTTTGATGCCGTTCTGCAGCAGTCTTTGAATTTAAGTTGTCAATATATGTTTAATTTCAATGGCCTGTTACATGACCTATATTAAAAACATTTACATGACTAAGGATTTTGCCAGACATATTAAGTTTTCCTTAAATTATTGCCATGACAATTATTGCGCAGGTACGCATCAGTAACATAAATTTTTCTACGTATTTATAAAATCATTAACCGTAACTTTGACGCCACCGATGAATTCTTCAGCAGCTGCAATCAACCTGAAAATAGACACGCAAAGGTCAAAAAAGCACATGAATAAAACAACCCAATCGAAGCCAATACGTGTGGTTTATTTCCTACTAACTTTTTAATTTTTTTATGTACAAAACGTCATAAGGCAACAGTTCCAAATGAATGAAAATGCATACGATGGATACCTAGTAATGTAAACATTTCGCATTTTAGCAAGAGCGCCATACTTTAAAAAATGCTATACACAGGCTTTTACTGTTGTATTGTATCTTAATAGGTTTAGTTAACTTAGTTTTAGATTTAAGTTAATTTAGTTGATTTAATTTTATAACAGATGACCATTTCATGATATTCCAAGTTATAAGTACTTATTTATTTTTTTGTATGAGAAAAAACTCTTCAGAAATATAGCATTTCTTTGCATGAGGTTTTTCATATGGCACTGTATGCGATACATTTTTGTACTAAATAAAAGGGAATAATCGTGATGATTGAGATTTGAGATTACGTCAATTTGAAACCGTACAGTGTCCGATGTAACGTCATGCTTACTTCTGCAGAGTTCTTTCTAATTGACAAAAAACGAAGCACTCGTATAAATGCACACTTCTGAAGCATAAGTTTATCAGTGCGGAAAAGTCCTATCGTGACCACGGCAGTGTGTCCAGCCAAGTTCTAAAAAAAGCCGTGCGACACTTATGTTGTTGCACTATTTACGAGTATGGAGGTAGGTACAATAAAAGTGAGTGATAAGTATATAGAGAAACTTTAGCTTCTAACCAGTTGCCCACGCAAAGTAAAATCTACAGGTGCATTTGTCCTATTGCCGCATTTATCCCAACTGACTTTATCATTCAACGGTATGCAGTGTTTTCCGTATTTTTACAACAGTGAAAGCCTGTGTGAATAGCTTGACAACCGCCGCACTAATAGTATTGCCTTAATTCTATATTTTTTACAGATATCTAATTTTTTGCAACAAATATTGAGTTTTCTTTGTTTTACAAATTATACCTAAGTGGACATTTCTATCTATTCATGCTGACTCGATATATATTTCATTTCTCTATGTAAAACATTTACCTGTGTCAATGGAATGGATAATATCATTATTTTTATAATATTACTATTTACATAAAAAGTGTTATAATTCATGTCATAAGCCAAAAAGCTTCAAGTCGCTTCAGTCGTTTATTGAACATATCTGACATAAATAAATAAAAATATGCATTATAATTATGATTTCTTAATAATTATTATATTTCTTCATATTTCCACAAAGATGAATTTACATTAAGTGTATGCTTTTTATTCATTAATCTTATTATTGATTCTCTATCTAGCGAAAACAAAGGAACATAAATGTAATGAGACTAAAAATATAGGTCTGTAAGTTAAAAAGACCCGTTAATGCAAAGAATACACCAAGAGGCCACAAAACTTACTCTAATACATTATATACTTACTAGAAGACACGAAATAATAAGGTGAGATGCACGTTGGGTCGCGCAGTCAAGTGCGAGGCACTTATGTAGGCAACTCTGCCTATAACTCTGCAGATAATACATTAGGTTCAATAAGATACATGCTTGAATGGAAAATTATCGAATATCACATTTTACCACGTGTCTAACTTATAGACATTAATTTTTCAAGTCTGGATTTTCAGCTTCTATCTTGTTAAAGATCATTTTGATATTCTGTTCTATTTCAAATATTACTTACTACTTCGGTACATACTTTTCTTTGTTGCTTAAGTTTTGCTGCTGACAAACTGTCTATATCTATTCTTACAGTAGGTACGATTAATTTCTATTCATGCAAAACAAGCCATACCCCTCATTATTTTGTCACATGGATTAGTGACAGTGCAAAATAGCCATACTCATAACGTCTGCTCCATTCAATAAAAATATAAGTACGTATGTAAGCTAATTTAAATCACCAGAATTAAACTTGATGCCCCCGTTGATATTAATTACAAAAGGTACAATACTGCAGGACAGAGATACCAAACAAAATATAAGTAAATATACAAACGTATTTCTTTTTACGTTACAAAACTAAGTATGTTGACAAATATGGGCATTTCACATATTTTTAGGTTAAATAAAGTTTTAAAAGGTAAAGCGTATTAGGTATATACCTACCCAAATTACCTATAGGTATTAGACGAAAGCAAGCATGCCTTGGACCGCTCACTGTAATTGTTTGCACCTCCCACTTACAAGCTTTTCAAGCAACGCAGGAACAGCACGTCGCAATTTCACGAGCATTTGCAATTTTTATTTTCACTTAAATCGCTATGTCTAAACACACAACCAAAATTTCAGAAAATCGCAGGGTTAAACAATAAAAAATGTTTAATCTAAAAAGTAATTTGACATTAGATTACAATATGATATTGACAAATTGCTTCTCACTTACATTTTATAGCTAGATTTAAAGAAAAGAAAGAAGGTCAAAGTGTAGGGTAGGAAACAGTGGCTTAGCTTGAACAGTGGCTCAGTCGCCCCAATATCGCCTCTATCATGTTGGAATTAGGTTAAGTGAGCCACTGTACACGGCTATTTTTTTCCAAACCACTGTTTCCTACCCTACCCTACATAAATAACAACGAGTATTTTGCATGTCACCACATTTTATATAAGAATTTAGAAATGTTATCAACTTATCATGAAGCCATGTCAAAAATAGTTTTTAATTAGTTGTTCCAAAACACATAAATTTAAAGACACAGTTTAAATTACGGTTATTCAACGAAAAATTATCAAAATTTTACTTTTACTAAAATTGCCATAAAACCAGAACGGTGTGCGAGATAAAACCAGGATGATTAACGTTATTTTTTTGATTTGTTTTTCATCGACCTTGATGCAGTAGGTTGAATAATTCTTTTGCTTTGCTTGAGAGATAACAGAATTCTAAATTCTTTAATTTACTTGGTTACCTCTGGCCTATAAAACTATGCATATTTTGATATATTCAGAATAAATTTGCAATCAATCAAGACTGTCAATTTGCGAAGTGAAGAACAGTGTCTCAGGCATGAATGCAAACTCTGCAACGACAAATTGATCGATTGCTTTTCTTTCGTTCGAGTATATCACATTGTCGAACTTGAAATGTTTTGTTGCCTATCACTTACTTTTAAATGTTACTTTGTATAACATATCTACATCACCCGAACAACGTTTCCTCTTTAAAATTACCATTTCGTACCAAACACAATTTTAAATACCATGAAAACTTATAAAATACAAAACCAACTTTTAATGTGCTTAATTTATATTTAAACAACAATTGAAACGTGAAAAGCATAGCTTTATTTTATAATTAATTCTTAAAACTTTATATTTATCTATACATGTGCGTAGGATTTAGCATATTCTAACACGCCACCAGTCTAAGTGGTATCCTTGATTAAGTATTTCGCTAATAACCGATTTTATAATATTCAACTGTACCGTAGTTTTATATCCAGCGTATGTTTCTTAATACAGTTTGTTGTCAACAACAATAATAATTGCTTGGCGCTTTCATACGTCTCTTACAGTATTTACAGAATCAATAGTATGCCAAAAAAACCTGGTCCCGTAATGAAAAATTAAGGACACATAAAATGCACGTTATTACAACACATGACTGATAGCATTATTCACAAGCCTTTTGTTGTTATATTTTTATTTAATGCAAATTACAAATTAAACAATGGCGAGATATATCAAATATGCCAAGTTTCAATTTTATATTATACTCGAAATTTTCTAAAATAGAGATATAATTTTGCAAGAAATATTTATTTTGATTATCATTTACACGCATATAAATAAATTCAAATCACTAACAAAATAAAGAGGAATGGCATTCGAACTGCTGTAATCCGATATTGATTTGAAATTAATTTAAAATTACCGTCTGTTTTTAATATATATATTTACACACCTGTTTCTACAATTATTGACGTTTCTAATTTCACCGTCAAATAATAAAGACTAATCGATTGACCGTTGATACAGTGTAGAATTATTGCGGTAACTTGTTTGGAATGTATGAAACTTTTAATAAGTGAAATGCGGGACAGTAGAATCGATACAAGCATTAAGCATTGCAGGCGAGGGCTATTTAATTAGGTAGCATGGTGGTGCAGACGCAGTTTAGATATTTCAATGAGGTGTTTTGAAAATCAAAAGCCAAGTACAAGTACTTAAGGAGATAGGTGATAGCACCGTTTGTCGAAGTCAGAACACACTATTTACACTAGGGTTTGGTTTTATGCTTAAAACTTTAAGACTTATTCTTATTAAGGGAAAGCGCAATGGCTGCAATGAGTTTAAAACTAATAAAATTATACATAGATAACTTTTAACCGAGAAGTAATATTTACAAACTACAACAATTTAACATTTTGTGGAAATGTTGAAAATGGCCATTAGTTTTATTTGGTAATCTGTATGGGCTCCCAGTTTAAGTTTAGTGCAAAAAATTATTGTCTTGTGTTTACAAGAAATTGTGAAATCACTTCAGTTCACTTTTAAACGGACTTAATTTTATATGAATAATTGTTATTCAACTCTACACCTTAGTCAAAATATGTGGCTTAGCCGTTTCGTTACTAAAAGAACTATTGTATAATAAAAAATAATGAATAGTGAATAAATTTTTCACCTTACGCCCATGTGACGGTAGCAAAACGGCCAAGCCACATAGATTTTGATTAAGGTGTAGAGTTTGTGAAGTTAGGGCTTGTAGAATTAGAAGCTTGGCTCTACAAAAGATCTGATAACTTTTTGACAGTGCAAGCCTTATGGTTTCGTCTTGGCAACATTTTACATGAAAATGTTTTTTGTGGGATTGCCTTGTCCAATTTTAGCTAGTTTAAATCAAGTCATTTGAAAAATGTGTTGTATTGTTGCAAAAGTGGTTATAAAACAGTAAACACAAGAGCGAGGTAACAAAACGTGGTTGTAAAGATTCACTGTTATATTTAATTTTAACTAATTTCAAGCCTCCGTCCGCGCCTTCGTTCCCGGATGCATAAGTACTTTAGTAATACATACATAACTGCAGTAAAAGATGACAGTATGGTAACCAGATTTTGCTACGTGAATTACGTTATACGTGTAGACTCAGATGTAGGTGTAATCTCTAGTGAAAGTCTAACATAAAATTAAATGTACAGGATAGTCATTTTTGATAATAAGATAGTGACGTTGTCTGGATGTTTGTCGTTACTTGGGTACGGTTTCATGTTTTAAGGTCATTATACTCATTATGTTTGTAAAAAGTTAATTGCAGGCATGTATATAGCTTTTATAGTTTATAAAAGCTTATTTTCCGGCGAACTAAATATTAGCGATCGATTTCAAAGACCATCTCGCAAATTAATGACTAACTTTAGCTATAATTAAACTGGATTAGAAGCTAGTTCACTTCGGAGAACTGGTCTTACTTATTTATGATTACTTGATATTCGTTTAATATACATTTAAAAAAAATCAAGGTGTACAAACAACGTTCTTAACGTAACATTTAATCGTATTTTTTATTTTCTGTATTCTCAAAGTCAGCAATTGAATATTTAGCATATTTGTAAATGCACTTTAACTACATTTTTATTATGACTTCAGTATTTTACGAATTAAGTAATTACGAACTATTTTTCATAAATATCGTAGGTATATTATTAAATTTTGGGCAGTATTTACGTTTACATTATTTGTTGCTATTTTAATTATTCATATTTTCAGAATTGAAATCAAATATACAAAATATATTAAAAATGGGTATACAAATTAACTACACTTAAAACTAAAATGATATTATGAAGTTGTACTGTGAATCATTGACTAATATTTAAAATAATTATTTTTTATAGTCGATGTGTTTATACATTTTAATAATAAACTCTTTATATGCAATTAAATCAAAAATAATGTATTGCTATAAAAATTAACAATTCATAAATATTATTATTATTGTAAACAGCTTGCTATTCCTTACCTATTATCTCACGTTATATTTTTTTAAATGTATTTCAACATTTTTATAATCAGCACGCGTGCATTTGACACCAGCAGCATACGAGCATAATAAAATCTTATTTTTATATAATTATATAGGAGATAAAATCTTTTATTTCTAATATAATTCGTTTTTCATAGTAACATTTTCTTAGCGGAAACAATGCGTTCATTGAGCAACACTGAGCATACTAGAATTTCCTTTTGATGGAACGCTTGTTGTTTATATTGTGTTAAAAACAAAAATGGAACGGCGTATTGCTTTCATGAAAGTAAACTTTACAAGTACCTACCTATTTGATTTAATTTTAACAAAAAAATACTACCACTGAAAATAAATATTGCACTATGTGCTCAATTTAGAATTAATTATCAAAAATAATTTCCTCCGTAATGGTTTCTTTATCAGAAACCTGCAAAACAGACTTGACTAATCCATGATTTTTTTGAAGGTAAGAATAACGTTAACAATTCAAACAGTTGCATTCATGAGCATATAAGTTGAAAAATAGGTATAGGTTTTCTCTTCTAATGTCGCGGGTCGGTCATTTGTTAACATTTCAAAGAGTTAGGCTGAAAAGGAAAGTCTATGTATAATTTATTTGATGACTTAAACCGTGCCGAACGAACGTGTAAATAAATAATCCAATCGATCGAATATGCCTTATATTGGGTTACAATGAACGAAACCACCGTATCACATTACGCTTGACGCACGAATAATAAAAAAGACACTCCCGTAATTTTCCGAAATAGAAAATGTTACCAAGAAACCTGCAAGTTTTTCACAACGCTTTATAAAAATTTCTATCGTCCATCCTTTCTTCCTAACCTCTCCTCATCTGCTTGAGTAAAGTGTCGCTTGGACTAGAAGACTTCGATCACAATTAATCGAGCTTGTCCCATCGCGGTATGATCGTTCACCTCATTTCGTGATACACTTTGTAGCCGACACCTGCTCTTCAGGAATCCTGTCATCTGTAAAGGTAATAATTTATATAAGTCCAGTCCAGAGAAACCGCCACTGATGTTACTGATGAAAAGGGAAGGACATGTGGGTCAAACTTTAAAATAACGAGAAATGTATTTAAAAAGTTGAATGAAAAACTACGATCTGTTAAAACAAAATTAGTTAAATCATCTTTTATTTATTACATTTCCTATTTGTTAGGTTGGGTTAGGGCAAGTGCGTTAAAAAAATTGATAATATTAATATTAGGGTTGTAGCCGTAGCGGTGATACTTAATTGAAATATTGATTAAGCATAAAAACTGAGCTTAAATATAAAATAGATAATGGAATCTTATTAAGTAAAGAATCTTTTTTACTTCCTCAACTCAGTGTGCAGGCAGCCCTAAAATAATAGTACATTACTGAAGTCTGGGAAATTAAGGATTGCCGGCAAAGTAATTAAAGATAAGATAGGTCACTCTTTTCTCACAGCGGTATGTATGTAATAGTCCTTAAAAAAATGTGCTGAAACACGACCTAAAAACCAATATAAACTATAATTTAAATGTAGGTATTGCGTCAGCTACAACTAGGCCGGCAAATGTTGTATGTAAGTCACCAAAGCTCCGTATACTTTCACGATCATAATGTAATGAAGATATTTTATTTATTTAATCGAAATTTATGTACGTATTCCTTTCAAAATTAACAATTGATAAATATTTCTATTACTTACTATAAACATCGACCGTCGCCTTTTATCTGACGTTATATTTTTTTTGTACTTATTTCTGATTAGTCAAACTGATTTTATAATAAACCGTCGTGGGGCGTATTTAGACGGCGCGCGAACTTGCATGCGATTTTCATTACATTACGGCATTTGATCGGTCAGCTGAATTGTATGTAACCTCAATAGTCTGCAATGTAACTAAAATCGCATGCGAGTTCGCGCGCCGTCTAAGAGTCCTTAGGGTTTCTTCCGGACAAACAAAATAAATGCTGTAAGTCAATGTCACTTCATCTAGTGTAACGTAAGGTGTATTCTGGTTATGTTTTTAGGCGACATGACAGTAACTCGATACTTAAGTAACTGTTTGGACTCGATTAGTTACAAATTACAAATTTTTATTTATACCCAGGGCTGAGGGCCTACCGCGCACCATGTTCGACGTGTTGCCTACCTGTCACACTTACGTATGAATTTACAAATGCGACAGAGAGGCAACACGTCGAACTTGGTTCGCGGTAGGCCATCTGATATGTTAATGGAGAATCTCACCAAATACAATCCTTTAAAACCGCATTGATTGATAACCTTCTTTTATTTTGAAGTCTGCTAAAAATTTCATCGATCGATCTTATACTTATTCCACGACTCTGCCTCTTTTCGCACAGACTCGACCTTGTTTAACGTAAGATACGAAATATTTAGGAACCTAAATATTGATATTTTATTTCAAAATATCGCGGCCGGCAAGACATACCTATTACTAGTATATTCAGTATTAGAAAAACATGTTTTGGAATAAAAAAAACATTTCTCGCAAAGTAAGCGTTTTCGCAAACACCTACATGTAACATAACATATGTTAACTAATTATTAGAAATATGTAAGTATACCTAATGTCAGGTTATACTAGTAAACAATCAAAAAAGCTTATTTCATGATTAAATCATCCCAAATGATATTCAGCATAAATAAATATGTTTTGGAGGGTATATTAGGTGTCCGTTACTTAATTTAGAGAGTATAAGTTTACATTAGCAGTATCAAATACAGGTATAATTAAATTTCGATACCCAGATTCATTTAATTTTCTATAAAAATAAATAATGGATTGCTGCGTTTTATAAGTTGCACAGTTATGACAACTTGTTAGTTAATTTTCACAAAAGCATTTTTTCTTAGTAGCGAATTTTTAATTCGCGGTTTTTCACGATCGCAAATTTATTTATTCGTCTTTTTTCATGTAGCGATTTTTCATGAAGCGTTTAATAATGTTCACGTTTATTTTCTTCGCTTATTTTACCAGTATTTTATTATATTATTCGCAACTCATCATCTTCCTCGCGTTGTCCCGGCATTTTTGCCACGGCTCATGGGAGCCTGGGGTCCACTTGGCAACTAATCCCAAGAATTGGCGTAGGCACTAGTTTTTACGAAAGCGACTGCCATCTGACCTTCCAACCCAGAGGGGAAACTAGGCCTTGTTGGGATTAGTCCGGTTTCCTCACGATGTTTTCCTTCACTGAAAAGCGACTGGTAAATATCAAATGATATTTCGTACATAAAGTTCCAAAAAACTCATTGGTACGAGCCGGGGTTTGAACCCGCGACCTCCGGATTGCAAGTCGCACGCTCTTACTGCTAGGCCACCAGCTCTTATTATTCGCAACTATTATCAGTATAATATAGTGCGGTTTGTTAGATATTTTACTCGAAATAATTATTCTAACAAATCGTTACCCCTTATTGTCCACGTTATTATACATTAATAGGTAGGTAGGCTAGGTTCGTTAGGTATCTTCAGATGCCCGAAGGGCAGACCGCCTAGAAATAGGAGCCCCGCGAAGAGGTGCTCCGTCGACATAAGGCGTGGGTTGCCTAATGCTGCTGAAAATATATGCGACTGATAAAATAATCTACTGGTAAATTAAGCGAAAAAAAGAAACGCGAACATTTTAAAACGCTTCATGAAAAATCGCTACATGGAAAAAGACGAATAAAGAAATTTGCGATCGTGAAAAACCGCAATGTGAAAATTCGCTACTTAGAAAAAATGCGTTTGTGAAAATTATCTAACAAATCGTTAGGCCAGAAAACGTTAATATCAAGCGTGAAGCGACAGGATTAGTGCAAAAACGTTAGTGTTAGTGGGCAGGAATGCGTGTGTTGCGGTTGTGAGCTGTAGGCGGGAGCAATATGTACTCGTAAAGCTGAAGCTTTTTCAGACGTACCTCGGCTGTGATGTGGTATCACACTAGGCGTTCACGAAGGATGACTTGGTCCTGCGAGTAACAAGGGGTTTACTTTATGTTTTAATAGTAGCTGTATGTTTACGATTTGTTTCATGAATACTGACGTGTAACGACTATGTTTGATAAAGTAAACTTTAACTTAAAACTCAAGAACGATGTTATACTCCCCCAGTCGCATTTGCTTTTATTTTATTGTTAAATTAGGTACACATGTATTTACAAGTTGCTAAAACTTAGAGTAAATATATAGGTAATAGGTATTATTTGTAATATTTTGGACTGGTTTTTATTTAAAAGGTGCTGTGAAAATGCATCTTCAAAGTATTGTTAATGATCATCTCAAAAATAAGAAATAAAAAACAGTTATGTCAATGTTCATTTAATAGGTATTTAATCCTAATCAGATGACGATGATTTTTTGAGCAGTGTCAGAATTTTAGCCCAGTTTTGCATACCAATGGAATGTATGCGGAATAATAATTTAAGTAATTATAAAAGGAAAACGTACATATCAATTGAAATGCAAGAATTATGAAAAGAATCCGGGAGCAATTACGCCAATTTGAAAAGATATTTTTTAAAGTTACCTACGAATATTTTTGCCAAAACTTTTTGCTTGGGACTTTTGGTAGCATACCATAGTTTTGGAATCTATAGTCGACATGATAAAAATAATGTTTATAGTCAAAATCAAAGCTTAGAATACGACGTATAAGAATATTATAATTTTAAACAGTGAAATCGTTACTTTTTGTATTAACCCATGCCCAACTAAGAGGATATAACCAACGGAGACGCCTTGTCTGTAATTTGCTGTACAAAGAAGTAATTTTTGCGGGGGAGGGGAACGTCAAATGTATACGTAACGTCAAAATAGCCATGTCAGATAAATGTCAGTCCATACATTGTGTAGGTTACCATTGGCCGACTATTTTCGACAGAGGGGAACGCCTGTTAATGGCTACTCCTTTGGTTATATCCTCCTAGATGCCCAAGCCAATAGAGCGCGCTTGAGCGTATTTGTTTTTATGAACCTATGTATGTACCTATATTAAGCATATTAATAGGTAATCATAGCTCATATTGTATTGTATTAAAGGCATCAAAGCTATTATATTCAATTAATATTTCAATATCACTACATAGTTTAAAAAAAAGTCGCTTTCCGCTGTCTGTCCGTCCGTTTGTCCCTATGTATGCTTAGATCTTTAAAACTACGCAACGGATTTTGATGCTTTTTTTAAATAGATAGAGTGATTAAAGAGGAAGGTTTATATGTACATATAAGTTGTAAAGGTTTTTTGTAAATTAATTAACCTACCCGTGCGAAGCCAGGGCGGGTCGCTAGTTGGTAATAAAATGTAAGTAGGTATTTAGTAATTTTGACAGATTTCATAGCTCGACTCCTAATTGAAATGATGTTTTCTACTTATTTATTGTCAAATAGCAATAAAGTATGAACTTTACAGACTAATGAACTTTGCTAGTCGTGATAAAATAAGTACGCTCTTAACATGAACATAATACCTAATGATATACAAATCCTGATACCTATTCATAGTTTGAGTTTTGCATTTGATTCCGAACAATATTTTTATCGTAGCGCGACTCCATTACATTTAGAACTACTATATGCTCCAAAAGTCCCAAGCCTATTTTATAGCTGAGTGGCTGATCGAGGTTCAACAACCTAATTTAAAAAAAAACTAGGTATATCTTTCTTAGTTTGTTGCTGATTCCTGTAACATTACATAGCATAAAAAAGGTTCACTACTAGAAATCCTAGTGTTTTGAAAGTAAGATTCATCATTAGGTATTTGTCCTCAATTTATTAATTGTTAAATGTAAATAGAGTCCCATCCTACTTAAAATTTTATTGGTAATGACTGCAGTTTGTGTCAGTAAGAATGTAAGTAATATATTTTTTACTTTATCCTAAAATCCTTTTTAACATAAATACACGTGTTGATGTATTATCCAATAACCATAATTTCACAACTAGGAAACAAATCAATTTCTTTTTATGAAATATGTCTTGGTAGACTTGGTCACTTTTTATAATATTTATTTCAGTTTATAATTTCACATTTTATTTTCAAAAAGCCATGCTGTAAAATATATGAGAATATTGAAGTATTTAGTGCCCATTTTTTTATTAACCAACAAAGTAACGTAGATATGCTAGTTAAGCAACAAAAAGTTTAAGGGCATTATTAACCGAGCGTCAGCGAAGGTCTCCGTTTCAGCTTGGGCAAAAATGCTTTCGTATGTCCGGATAGTGAGTCGTTATTTTGTCTAGAAGTCTTCTAGAAATCGATATTCGCTCATGTCATCTCGGATATGGGTATATTGAGTATCAATGCATTCACTATGATGTCCTAAACACGAATATATGAAATGACAAGCGTGAATATGTTGGTGGTAGTTACTGTGACGTCATAAAGTCGGCAGTAAAAAGTTTTTAACTGTTTTCTTTTAAACATATGAGGTACCGAATGAAAGGGCTTTGTGAGTAGATTACAAATTCATTCCGATGTGATGTGAACGAAAAGTAACCTAAATAAAACCTGTTCCGTCGCCCTACTACTTAGGATGTTCTACTCTACAGGTCGCAGTTCTCAACCGATTCTCTTGATATTTTGTGAGCAGGTTCGATGATTAAATAGTTATTTTTTGCCTATTCAGTTTTCGTTTTATTTTTATTTTTTCAAAATGGCGATGCCATAGAAGTTCGCGAAGTCTACAGCTCACAGAGCCACTAGTTAAAGTATGATATTTCAGGATTGAAAAATTCGATATTAATATTATTCTTTATACATCTTACTCGCGCTTAATAAATTGAATTAGTATATACTTGTAGTTGATTAACTTGTATGATTCGGTATGTTTGAGCACTACTATCTACCTATATACATAACTAATAGTCAACATAAATACCTATATAGGTAATTATATTTGGTACTAAATTCTAATGCATTGTTGTAATAAAACATTGAGTACCTGTCCTAGTGAAACCCGATGCTCGGTGTGCATAGAATTTTTGTATGACTCGAAATTACTATTTTTATATCACCCGTGCTACACACAACGCAGAAAACAATAAATTCTTAAGCGAAATCAATGTTACATTTGGTAAAAGTACAAATATCGCCCGCAATTTTGTTTTTTGTTATTAGACGTAAAGGTATGAAAGACAGAAGACGTTTATTTGGAATACAACCACGATTGAAAATTGTAAGTATATAAAGCCTGACCAGTAATATAATGATCATTGTCCAAAGGGCGCTGTTATTCTCATGTATAAGGTGACAGTACAGTATAGTGTGAAAAAAATAGTTCCAGTGAAATTCCGCAACATGGCGCGTGATCATATATTCCTGGTCAGGCTTTAAATATCTATTAATTCATTCAATATTAATTATTACTTAAGAAGTAAAAAAATAAACAACCTTATAGGTTTGCATGACTTCGTGTCATATAAAAAAAAAAATTCGTTAGGGAATAAAATAGACTATCACTCCCGCTAAACCTGTGTTAATTTTCACGCTTTATGAGTAAGTGTGATGAAAAATTTGTTATAGCTTCATGTACTTGGTCAGAAGTTAGTAGTAGAGAGTCGGACCAATGTCATCATTAAAGTCAAGATATGAGTTTTTTAATGGGAGTGCCACACAAGTATTCCCAAGTCATTCTGTTCAAGGCTGTACAAAGTTAGCTAAGACGGAACATTAATAACCTAACAGAACTAATAACCTGTTGTTAGTTGTTAAAGTAATGACAAATCCTGCGCAACAAATGAAAAGTATTTAAAGTTAAACCAAGAAAAGTGCAGAGATTCTGACAGCAGACGCAGTGCAACCTGTTATTTTAAACGTCAAACTTCTATGAAATTATGACGTATAAATAACACATGCATTGCTTATTATATAGTAAAATCGTTGCGGCCTTTTCTTGGTCTAACTCTATTAGGATTGCAGTTACTAACTCCTACTATCCTACTATCACCAAATCGATCACTAAATACTGAAATAATTTCCTTAAGCTAATTTTAACCATTCCAATTTCATCCGATTCAATACTCCAGCTAATGCCAGATTAAAATACGATTAATGTAACCTAGGATAAACAATACTCACCCAGATAGCGAAGCCGAATTGGAAATTGGTGGGCTATTTGACTCGAAACCTTCCTTGGACTTTTCGTTTGCCAACTGCATTTTCAACTGATGACCGAAGCAGGCCAGGTCTTCCCTGAATGTGTCGCTGCCCGGGGTCGTGGGCTTCTCGTCGTCTCCCGTGGCCATGCCTTCAGCATCGCTCTGCAGAGGCGCTTGCTCAGACTCCTCCTCAGTGTTATATATCTTGAAGTAAGCAAATGTCAAATAGATCACAGAAATAATGAAAGACGGTATCGGGATAGCCATCGCATATACTAGGTTTAAAGTGTTCTGCCACATATCGAGGTCTGTTATGACTAAACCAGGGTCCACCCGGCTGTAGTAGCATGTGTAATTGTTACCTAATGGTCTATACTTGGATAGGAATATTGTACAATTTAATATTGGAGGGTATCCACAGCCCTTGACGTTGGGAAACAGACGGGCGCCGGTAAAGTACCACTCAGAGTCGTTGCCCTGAAGGCCGGTTGGTAACGCATCGGCCAACTCCGTTTCCTCTGCCATTTCCGGATAAATTTTGTCTCCTGCAGCTTCGTAGTTCTCGTATTCGTATTCTCTTATAGCTCTTTCGGCCCTGATCAGGTTCTCGTATTCTGTTGCTGAGACGTTAGGTGATGCACCAAGTTTGTAGTTGACTCTTATCTGGGTGCACTCGTATAGATCTTTGGTGCAGCCTTCCCTACAGGAAGCCCAGGTGCAGTTGCTGGCTCCCACGAGGTGTTTGACCTGTGCGGTCACACATAATGCTCCGACCGGATCGAACTGCATAAATATAGTTGTGAAGGCGGGCTCTATGACGAATGGTACGAGAAAGAGGAAAGCAAACAGACTGAAGGTAGCCAAAAGAACGAAAGTAGCTGTTGTGTAGAATAATAGTTTCTCGAGAAATGTGGGGGGTATCGGCAGTTTCTCTTCGTCGGCCATGGTGGCGTGGGAGCGCTAGGAGCGACCATAGCGCTAGCTTCAGCTGGGCTGTGTCATTTCAACCTTTTCATGGCCTGTGTGATGTCACGCCGTCTTTTTCATGGGTTTACTTTTATTTCATTTTGTTCGTCTGAGAAGAAATACTTTGATGAGCTTCGGTAATATTAATATCACTTAAACTACTTCTTATCACTACTGACGTTTTTAACGTACCTAATGATTTTTTCAGATGTTTTTAAATAGGTACTTGAATTAATTTTTAGATTGTAACGTTTATGTAGGTACCGCATTGAAACCCGCTTTAAGCTAAAATTCGTTTCTCATAGGTTGTTAAAACTATCTTAAATGTTAATTTTATCTAGAGGACCTTTTCAACCGACTTCAAGAAAGGAGGTTATCAATTCGACCGTTTTTTTCTTAATGTATGTTACCTCAGAACTTCGTCATTTCTGAACTGATTTGGTTTCTTTTTTGTTTGAATGGATATAATATATATAGTCCCAAGTTGGTACCGATTTGATCAAACCCCAGTTTTGAAGATGGGATCCGTGAGGAATTTAGGAACTCCTCAAATCTTATATTAGGCATACGAGTATACATATATAGCGATTTCAGTATTTTCATCAACAAACCAAGCATTTTCAACTCAAACAGAATTGATGATGATGACCAGAACGGGACTCTTTAAAAACGCATATATTATTATTTTACTTTTGGCGATTTGTCCTCTTCGTTATGTTTTTAGGGTTCCGTAGCCAAATGGCAAAAAACGGAATCCTTATAGATTCGTCATGTCTGTCTGTCTGTCTGTTTGTTTTCCCGTCCGTATGTCACAGCCACTTTTCTCTGAAAATATAAGAACTGATACTGTTGAAACTTGGTAAGTAGATGTATTCTGTGAACCGCATTAAGATTTTCACATAAAAATAAAAATAAAACAATAAATTTTAGGGGCTCCCCATACTTGGAACTAAAACTCAAAAAAAATTTTTTCATCAAACCCATACGGGTATCTATTATGGATAGGACTTCAAAAATGATATTGAAGTTTCTTATATCATTTTTTTCTAAACTGAATAGTTTGCGCGAGAGACACATCCAAAATGGTAAAATGTGTCCCCCCCCCCCTGTAAGTTTTAAAATAAGAGAATGATCAAACTGAAAAAAATATATGATGTACATTACCATGCAAACTTCCACCGAAAATTGGTTTGAACGAGATCTGATAAGTAGTTTTGTAGGTTTCCGTACCCAAAGGGTAAAAACGGGACCCTATTACTAAGACTCCGCTGTCCGTCTGTCCGTCCATCTGTCCGTCTGTCCGTCTGTCTGTCTGTCACCAGGCTGTATCTCATGAACCGTGATAGCTAGACAGTTGAAAGTTGTTTTCACAGATGATGTATATCTGTTGCCGCTATAACAATGAATACTAAAACAGAATAATATAAATATTTAAATGGTGCTCCCATACAACAAACGTGATTTTTTTGCTGTTTTTTTTTTCGTAATGGTACGGAACCCTTCGTGCGCGAGTCCGACTCGCACTTGGCCGGTTTTTTTTAATACGTCATAAATCGTAAACCGCAATTTACCTTTCACTCACGTTTCGCATAAAAAATACACTGTTAAAAATATGTAATGTACGGAACCCTCGGTGCGCGAGTCCGACTCGCACTTGGCCGGTTTTTTATTAAGCAAGTAAGTTCTGAAGGAACATTTGTATTAAGATCTAGTTCTGATTATGGGTTCCATGAGGTCCAACTCCTCAAATCTTGATAGCTTCATATTCAGACCTTGAAACTTGATACGTACCCAAAGCGCAATTTTTTTTAGTGGCATGACAGTTTGGCCAGACAGAAACGAGTCTTACAGAATGATGCATCACTCATAAGAAAAACTAAAAACTAATAAAAATGGACAAATAAAATGAATGTTAAAAATAGTAAAAGCGCTTTCAAAAAGGATAAAATAAAATATTATCCCGTTTTAAATGCGCTAGCAACTGATACATTTGAAGTCGGTGCCAAGCCAAATTTTAAAAGCGTCAACCTCCCGTCAAATCGAATGCCAACCATGTTGTTTGATAAGAAATAAAGAACCAGTATATAACCAATATTGTAACTACCTATTTGGCTTCGTATCGACTTCAAACGTATCAGTTACTAGCGCATATATTTTACTAGAGACCTGTTGCGGCGTCAAAACGCCGCTAGAGTATGGTTCTAAAAGTTAGGTTGCCTGTCCACTGAAGCGGAGCGGTAAGCGGGGATAAAATCCAGCAATAGAATTTCATTAAAATTTCAGAGCGGAGATTTTATGCCATTCAGTCGGTGGATTTTTTCCTCGCTCATCGCTCCGCCACCTCGCTCCGCTCCTGTGGACAGGCAGCCTAAGACTGAACGCTTAATGAAATCAGGAAATGTGACATCTTCAGATGAATCACTGGCTGTCACTATCTATTTGATGCTGACTATACCCACAGAATATGAAATCTTACACATAATTATTTCTTATAAAATGGCGACACGTTTGTATAATTTTAGCGTATTATATTTCGGTCACGTAGCACCTACCAGCATGTTTTGTGATCGTTAGTTTTGATGCAAAAAAGACATAATTATTGTCTATCTTTTCGCATCTTTCTAAACTAAAAATCATGATACGCGACCGCGATATGATACGGTAAATCAAGATTTCGTGGATAAGATGCCTTCTTGTCATTTGGCTCGCATGCTTAAAATTTCATAGGGCTAGAGTATAATTTATATTTAATTCTCTTTTTCCTATTATTCATGAGACTGAAGTTTACAAACATTTTACAAACATTCCGTGACATTCCGTGTCTGGGCTATACCGCGAAAATCGAAGTTCAAATTGCGGGCATCTTTCTCTGTCACTCTAATTACGCCTTCATTGGAGTAAAAGAGAAAGATCCCCGCAATTTGCGAATTTCGGTTTTCGCGGTAGACCCTCTGACCTAATAATAGACATAGTATATACACGTAGTTATAGACATGAAACCGAGCGACCAGGGTATGGATGGTACAGAAAGGAGAAGCAGAATTGTTGCAAAAGTGACCGCTTTCTGCTTTAAATAATAGTTCCTAATCTCTCCGGTGTCGCTAGTTAGGCTCTGGAACATGTGTATAACATGAACCATATAAGGCAACAAATAACCCGACCAAATTACGTAGGTTGTTTTAGTAGTATTTCGGTGTATGGTGGCGCCGCCTAATTACTGTTTTTTGATGGACACTTTTCGTACATAGAGATTTGGCTCCTTTATATAGTCTCCATGGACCAGGGGTAAGAGAAAGACATATTCATGTATTGACAGTTTCATGTATGGCAGCATAATCCTTTTTAGGGTTCCGTACCCAAAGGGTAAAAACGGGACCCTATTACTAAGACTCCGCTGTCCGTCTGTCTGTCACCAGGCTGTATCTCACGAACCGTGATAGCTAGACAGTTGAAATTTTCACAGATGATGTATTTATGTTGCCGCTACAACAACAAATACTAAAAAGTACGGAACCCTCGGTGGGCGAGTCCGACTCGCACTTGGCCGGTTTTTTCTCTTTCACTCTTATAAATTTCGGTATTTCGCCATCGCCTCCATTTCATTCGGCATTTTTTCATAGTCGGGTTATGCCATCATAGCAAACCCGACCATGAAAAAATGCCCAGTCGGTGATGAAAATAAAGCATGGCACTATTTTCTCTTTCCTCTTATAGGAATCGCAATAAGACTATCTTTCTCTATCAAAGAGTGTCAGGCCCTTGAACCTAATTTAGTTTTTTTAAATTTAGTTTTTTGAAAGTCTGTACAACGACTGGACCGCGACCTTGGTACCGTCAAAATATCTCTTTCTCGCTCTCGGCGTACGGCCCCCACCTTAAGCGCACATTACCGCAGTAACGTAGTAGTCTCTAACGGCTTTTACGATAGTCTATTAAATACGGCTATAAAGCGGCTAACACATTACCGCACCGCACCGGTCATTGTGCGATGCACCTATAAGTAAGAGCGAGAAAGTGATATTGCTTTCTCGCTCTTACTTACCCATAAGTAAGTCACACAATGACCTTGGTGCGGTGCGGTAATGTGTTAGCCGCTTTATAGCCGTATTTAATAGACTATCGTAAAAGCCGTTAGAGACTACTACACCTCACCGCGGCCTTGGTGCGGTGCGGCGCACGTATCGATAGTGTGCAAGGTTGTCACTGTACATACGTTAAGGACGCAGCTATAAGTGAGAGCGAGTAAGAGATTTTGACCGCACCAATACGGCTTTTCGAGATATTCTCTTTCTCGCTCTCACTTATGGGTGTGGCGCACCAAGATCGCGGTGCGGTGCGGTAGTCTGTTACGGCTTTTACATAGGATCGCACATACGCCGCACCGCACCAAGGGCGCGGACCGATGCGGAAAATGGGGTTGGCCGGTCGACAAAATTAGCAGAGGGCGCCAGCATAGCTTGCCCTGTCAATCCCTACAATTGAGACAAATTTTTGTTTTTTTAATTCCCTGGATGCCAGCCCTTTAAGCCAAATCTCATAGAAAAAGGGGCAAGCTATGATGGCGCTATCTCTGCAAACCTTTGACAGTTGCCAACCCCATTGGCTGACCTTTTACCTTAAAGATCCGACATCATTTAACATCCTCATAAGAACAAACCTCGCCGTACGTGCTTTTTGAAGTAAATATAGATGCTTTTCCCCACCGTTTTGTATGGTTTGGTGGGCTGGTGGGCTACAAATTCTGTCCCTCACGGGCACACGCGGTAAGCCACTTCTATAGGATCCTACCTCTATGTGCCAAAGCAACAATAAAATTAACATGTATCATCTTGATGAGTACGATGTGGATGACACATGTCTGACATGTTATCAAACACAATAATAAAATTTTATGGTGTTTTAATATAATTTTTAGTGTGGTGTATGCATGTTACAGTCTCAAAACAAATATTTAAATGGATTGGATACCTTATGTACATTGGATATAGGTTTGAGTTCAATTCAATCTCAAGTCAGAACAAAGGTCACGTGGTACATTTTTTCAAATTAACTTTTTAGTACTTTTTCGGCAAAAAAACAAAAAACTAAGAGCTTATTGCAAATCTGTAGCATGAGACGAATCAAATGACATATAATTTATTAAAATCGGACCATAACTGTAGATCTGATGGGATGAACAAAAATCGGCCTCGCGTAATATATATATAGATTTTATCCTTTTTGAAGTCGGTTTTAAATTACTTTATTTTCATTTATTTTTTATTATTCATAACTAGTTTTCACAGAGTGCCTTCATAACAACCAACATTACCTACCCGTTCAAAATAAAACTGTATGTTAAAATAAGGAACCATTTATTTCAGATAATTGCCATATTATTAATAAATTGCAGATGAAGTTAGTTTTAGAAAATTAAATTAAATTATATTAATTTTTACGGTTCCGTACCCAACGGGTAAAAACGGGACCCTATTACTAAGACTCCGCTGTCCGTCTGTCCGTCTGTATGTCTGTCTGTCTGTCCGTCTGTCTGTCACCAGGCTGTATCTCATGAACCGTGATAGCTAGACTCGCACTTGTCCGGTTTTTGTATTTAATACGTTACTTCCACCATTTCCACCTGTCTTATAAGTACGTAAAAAATGAGAGTAGCTAGTACATCGATGCGACCATCGTATAAGAATTAACGAAAAAATTTACGTAATAACTATTATCCCTGTTATCGTGTTTTTCAGCTCGGCCATAAATCATGAGAACTAACGAGAATCCCTCAGGAACATTATTCCTTCTAGCTTTACTCTGAAATTCTTGGAAATAATTACGAGTATCTTAGCTAATGTTTAACCGGAGTAGGTAATAATAATTTCTTTGAATATTCTGAAAAGGTTTGTTTATAGCAAAATGACGATGTTCTATCAAACTTGTTTTAAATAATACTATACTTATTTTCGTATTTGTATCGATGCGCGGTAAAGCTCGCCTTATCCCTTGGGTAACGGCAAGATGTTTGCCATCACACAATTGAGACATATTTTTTTCCTCAATGAACGCGTTGTTAGTTAATATAAATTTTAGTTCGCATTAGAAAATATACTCATACCAGTCTACGACATAAAGGAGAGCTGATAAAAGTTTCTCCATCTCTTGTAAAATGTTAGCTCTTTGGCAAGATCTTAGATATTTTGATATTGCCTACATTTGAACAAAAATATCTATGAATAAAATTGTTTGCGCTTAATTTTGTTGATAATCATATTTCTCATATATTAAACGTCAAATTTATGCTTTTAAACATTAAAAGTATTTATAAAATATTTGAAATTACCCTACAAAGTTTCAGTAGCACTATATAAATGAGTACTTTATGACATTCATTGACCGACAACGGCAAACATAATGCCATCTTGTAACTTGGAAATGACAACAGATGGGAAAAAAATCTTGCTTAAAATTAATTAAAAAAAAAAGTTCAAATATACTTTATTCGTGTAGGCCTAGCAACAGGCACTTATGAATGGTGAATAAAATGTAATATCTTAAGCTAATTATCAGAGCAATTTATTGATGTTTATATTGTTCCATAATAATGAATTATTATACAGATCAAACGATCGATCAAATCAAATCAGATCGTATAGATCGTACGTGCTTGCAATTTTTTTAATTTTTTTTTTAAATAAATATTGTTTAATTAACCCTTTAACCAATATTTATTTAAAGCAATAATTTAAAAAAATGCAAGCACGTACGATCTAAGTTATTTTTTTTTCTACAGGTCCTTTGTTCTACATAATGTACGAAAATGTCACTTTGATGAAAGTTTTTAGGGTAGGTAACTTTTATTAGTTTATTATTTGTTTTTGAAAATTGTATGTCGGGTGTTGTTACAATTTTGACTCGAGATACATTTCGTATCATATGTTTATACCACTTTTATTGTGAGCTCAGTCAATCAAAAAGTTACAACCGGTTTCTGTTATATTAGTTTGGTAATCGGCTTTACGAATTTATCATTTTGTACTTCTTTTGCGGACTGACTGTATAATTACTACAGTTTTCTCTATTAAAAAAAAAAATGTATCCCAAAAGTCTTCAGACCTACTTGACTAATAGAAAACGTACATATATGTACTAAACTTTACCTACCTCATATTAAAGAACAAAAAAAAATTGATATTCAACATAAGAACGGCCTCAAATAATAATACTGCAAGTCATTTTCCTTATACAAACATCCGCAATCCGATTTACTACCCGTCCTACCCGATGTTTACAAGCGCCGCTGCATCGGCGACCTACGGTACATAATTGAATCCCATATATACCTAACAAAACCGGCCAAGTGCGAGTCGGACTCGCGCACTAAGGATTCCATACCATTACGCAAAAAACGGCAAAAAAATAACTTTTGTTGAAAGGGGGTTCCCTTAAATACTTATTTTATTCTGTTTTTAGTATTTGTTGTTATAGCGGCAACAGAAATACATCATCTGTGAAAAATTCAACTGTCTGGCTATCACGGTTCATGAGATACAGCCTGGTGACAGACAGACAGACGGACAGTGCAGTCTTAGTAATAGGGTCCCGTTACTCCCGTTTTTACCCTTTGGGTATGGATATATTTCTGGCAACAAATTGCCTCTACTACTATTATTTATTTATACTTTATTGCACATAAAATAAGTACAAATGGTGGACTTAATGCCTTAAGGCATTCTCTACCAGTCAACCACTGGGCCAAAAAGAGACGTTTGTTGGTGCAGGCTTTGTACTGTATTTGAAAATAATTAAACGATATCACTACCTACTATTTACAAATTAAATACTAATTATAGTATACCTATTATATTTAAATCATAAACTTAAACATATACTTTGTATGATACACTTACATACATATCTACATATATACTTATACATGTACCTACTGTGAAACATTACTTACATCTTTCAGACAAATGCTTGCGCAGCATACGCTTGAACGTGAATTTACTTTGAGCTTTTCTGATATTGAGTGGAAGGTCGTTCCACAGGCGTGTCGCCTGAACAGTATAGGAGTTGGTCAGGAAACCAGTGCGATGAGGGGGAATGGAAAGCTTAAGGCTACGGGAGGGACGGAGAACACCACCAGGGCGAGCAGTAACAAATTTAAATTTGGATCTGAGATATTCTGGTGTATTGGGATCAAATAGAAGAGAGTAAAGTGTACCTAACAGTCTCAAAGATCTTCGCTCACGAATAGGAAGCCAATTAAGCTGCTTACGATAAGCTGATACGTGGTCGTACTTCCGAAGACAAAATATAAACCTAATACAGTTGTTGAGCAGTCTGTCCAGTTTGTTAAGTGAAGTTTGAACTAGATTAGAGTAGCACACATCAGCATAATCGATAGTGGGAAGTACAAGAGCTTGAACGAGAAGGATCTTTGTGCTAATTGGCAAAAAGTTTTTGTACCTGTAAAGCGATCTCAGCGTGTACGTCACTCTGCGACATACATCAGACACCTGGGGTTCCCACGTAAGGCCACTGTCTATAATCAGACCCAGATTTTTCACTTTAGGTGATAGCGGTATCACGACATCCTCAAACCTGATAGGTGCTACACTATGTAAATCCATCAACGCCAGCATGCGTGGGCTCCCAAGTACGATCGCTTGACATTTGGTTGGGTTAACTACGATCCCAAAAGAACGTGACCATGCAGAAAGATGGCTTAAATTGCTATTCATGATAGAGACTGCATGATCCATGTCCTTAACGTTTGCCTGTGTATAAAGCTGCAGATCGTCAGCATATAGATGGTATGAGCAGCCAATGTTAGGGGTGACCATATTGATAAAAATTGAAAAAAGAAGAGGCGAGAGAATGGCACCCTGTGGAACTCCAGCAGAAAGATCACACCAGTCAGAGAAGGTTCGGTCAGCACGAACTGATCGACGGCGAGATTTATTAGTATTAACATGGTTGAAAACCGTTACTAGAGTTAAATCAAGAAAAGTCTGCAACGATTTTGATAGCATACACAGTGCAAGTGTTATTTATACGTCATAACTTCATAGAAGTTTGACGTTTAAAATAACACTAACGTCTCTCACCAACTCAACGTCAATCAAATTCAGTCTCTAATAGGACTTCCAAATACCTATAAATTTTGCAGTCTGACCTCTGGTCATGATGCAACAATAACGTCGAACCATTTCTGGCAGCGTCATCCGCGTGGCAGAGGCGAAAGTTATGTAAACTCGCCATCCCGGCGCCAGGCCGTCTGATGTCGTATCGATTCAGACCAGAATTAGCCTGAGTTCTGGCTGCAAGAGGCAGACATGTTTTGTCTTTTACACTTTACCTTTCGGTTGTTTTTTTACGTAAGTACATAAGTATATCACATGAGCACACTTTTTTCCCTAGGCAGAGACTGCAATTTTAACCCTTACCTTGACAAGGCTCAAAATATTCAAAATTTTAATATTTTTTTTAGTTTTTTGTGACCTATTTACCATACTATTAAAAAATAATGAAAAAAATCCAAGGTTTTCCAGTTTACGAAAATCATATATACCATATTTAATACAATGCCAATCCCTCGACAAACTTAATTAGTCGCCTACTTTTTAGAAGAGAAAAATGCGGATTTTAATAAAAATAAAACGTAATTCAGAATTTATCATTTATTTTATTGTTATTAAACCGCAATATAAATCATAAAATGACTATATTTACACCTGTAAAATGGTTGACATTTTTTATCCTCTAGAGATTCAAAAAAACGCGTTAACAAAAAATTGTGTAAAAAAAGGAAAGTAAACAAATAATTATAAGTTAAAAAAAAAAAATAACTTATAGGGCATTTTTTGCCATAAATAAAATTTGCCGCGCTACGGTCTACGGCATAGCAATAAGGCTACATCGTACGAATATACAGTTTAAATAATATCTATTACTTAAAAAACCGGCCAAGTGCGAGCCGGACTCGCGTTCCAAGGGTTCCGTACATTACACAATTTAAACAATGTATTTTTTATGTGAAATGTCTTTAAAAAACCGGAAGGGGTCGGATCAAAAACTAAGTAATTAAGTCCGACTCACGCTTGACTGCACATTTCGAATAGATTTTCCGGTGATCTATAGGTAAAGATTTATTTTGTGTTTTTTTTTTCTTTTTCAAAATTTTTGACAAAGTAGTTTCGAAGATAAAGGGGGGATGGTCATTTTTTGCCTATTTTCTTGAATAACTTCTAAACTATTTATTAGGTATTTTCTTGAAATTATAAAAAAAATATATATTTGAGATTCTCCAAATGAGCTCTTTCATTTGATATGTAACACGATATAGTTTGACAAACTTATTTTTTAATTTTCTCATTTACCCCCCAAAAGTGGCCCCCGTGTTTAAAATTAATTTGTTTACGTTACATGTCCATCTTTGGGTCACAAACTTACATATGTGTACCAAATTTCAACTTAATTGGTCCAGTAGTTTCGGAGAAAATAGGCTGTGACAGACGGACAGACAGACAGACGCACGAGCGATTCTATAAGGGTTCCGTTTTTTCCTTTTGAGGTACGGAACCCTAAAAAAAACAAATTTCACTAACTTAATAGTATGATAACTAAAATGACATATTTTGCAAAAAGTATAAAAAATTAATATAAATCATGTAAGCACGACCTATTTTGACGAAAACTTGGCAATGTATTAAATGTAATACACATGTACTTTTATGAGTTCTTGACAATGTATCAAATATGATACATAAACGTTTCATGTATATATTCTGTGCTAAATGTTTTTAATACGACCACTGTGTAAATCCTAATACATAACAGATAGTAGGTAAGTGTCTTCGTCGGTCGGAGTGGACCCCTTAGGGGACCCGCTGGACTCTCGGCTCTGGCCTGCCTTCAGTGGCCGCCCAGAGAGGGGTCGGTAGAGCTATATGCTCCAGGCCAGTACGCGAGTTGGCACAGTGGCTGTTAAACAGCCACTGGGTAGCAAGCGGCGCACACCTTTCGACACCCCTGAGCCGCTCACACCGCTGTTGCTCCTGGTCATCTTCGCGACGGCAGTTTCAGGGGCCCATCTAATCAGCGGCAAGTCACCACCTGCCTCGATAACGTTTGTTACAATTGTTATGGCAGGTGTCCGGACTTCTTAACAATAGCCCAGTCTCATTGTCCACCCAAACTTCAATCCATAGACCGGAATACTGTTCACTTTTTCTACAAAAGTCCTAATGCCTGCTGCGACCGGTTCATGGGTGTCTATTGTTGCAGCTGTGAATGGGTTCCAGCAGGCGTTCTACATGACATTAAAGCTCTCCAAGCAGCCTCTACGTGTTGGATATATCCCCACGCAAGCCTACCAAAAGACCGGGATTTACGAGTATAGGCCCGTGAATTCCAAAATGGAGATACAATAATAATTTGTAGAATCATTATATTATGTACGCCGTTAAAATGTCCTAAAAACAAATTAATTTATATATTTTCAGTTATATCGCTCTTTAGAAGAAGAGGTCAATGCTGTGCATTTTCTATCCAGTCAGACAACAAAACACATACCTATAATTACACCTTGGTAATTTATATATTTATAGTAATTTGGATTTTAGTAATGTGGTAAGAATAGCATAGGTAGGTAGAGTTCATTATATGTATACCTACTTATTTATTTTTAGTGGATCAATCAGGGAATTAAGGAGTTAAAGAGACTAAAAACAGGTAAATGCTGGAGTGTTAATAATCGGGACAACTGTTGCGAAAAAGTATTTTCGAATTTGGTACTTAACAGCGATTGTATCAATCGCTGGTACTAAATGATTTTACTGTTTAAACATGAATTTAGGCTCCATAGAACCTTAAAACTGAAACTGCCTTTTATATTTATTTATCTTTTAGTACTTCATTTAAGAATGATGGAAATGCGTTACATATATAGGTATGTGATGACGCAATAATATTTATTTCTTTGTAAAAAACACGAATAAAAAACGGTAAGTATGTGATTGAATGAATTTTCTATGACACGAATTTCATATGTTTCGGACAGTGAAAATTAAGGTATCTATAAAATAAAGTATAATAGGTAGCCTAATAAAACTTGGTATTATTGATAAGTCTACCAACTACATGGTATACTAAAAATTTCAGCTCTCTAGTATTATCCAAGCCGAAACTACGAGGGTTCGAAAATACGACGAAACGTGCCGAGAAGATACGCACTGCCTTTTGCCCTTTGGCTCGTCTTTTATGTTTTTGATTTATTTTCCATTATTTTTACACTATGTTTAAACGAAAGCCGGATCAAATCAATTCGAAGACATTCAACATGCAATCTTGTGTGATCCTGGTGATGCTCGTGCAAAATAGACGGAAATAGTTTTATATGTATTATTTATACCTAGTATATATTAAATATTTTTATTATTATTATTTAGGAATCTTAGGCGGACAGCTAAGTCCGGTTAGAATCGCAATTGTTCCGGTGGGATGACATCTACCTTGACATGTGCGTATTCAGGTAAATTCTACAGTTTTTCATAAGCTTTATGGAAAGTTTGGCATCCTGATTGTTTGATGGAATAATTAGTGCTTTTACAGTGTATAATGGATGTGTAAAGTTGAAAGAGCGTTTGTGGTCGAAACTTGAATGTAACTTTTTATTAGTACGCATAAGTAGATGGTTGTTTATATCTCACGTGTTTCCAAAAAACTTCTATATCTAAAAGTTTATACCACAAATAAACTTTTGAGAAACTTTAACCCGTCTTTTCGTAAATAAAGCTCCTTTTTTTCCGAGTTGGCTAAAAATGACTATGCAACCCGCATTCTAAAAACGAAATGATATACATACCTTGAGATAATCTAAAAAACGGGTACGGTGGAATAATATGCCTACCGGTTTTCGGTACCTAAGTACCTATAGATTGTTTTACCTACTCGTGTGTTGTTAGAGTCGAACCAACCTAAATTTGTATGGTATTTGCAATAACAAAGCATTCAGTGTCAAATTTCATGAAATATAACGTTTGCAATGACAATACCTCACTTTGTTTTGTCCAAGATAGTGCAAAGTTAGCTTATACGGACTAGATGGTATAGTAAATATAGTTTTAATAGGGGTATAAATAAATTGAGTGCACATAAAGCAACAATATCAGCCACCCTGCAGCTAGTGACGTGTCGCTGAAATGCCTGGCAACTGGGCCAGCTGCTTCTATGGGAGCTTTCACAGAGTAAAACAGCTACTGCTGTTTAAAAAATCTAACTTTATTTTAGACGTAGGTAGGTTCAGGTTTATATGGAAGAGTAATAGGTACAAAAGTAATTATAAGTAGATTTTCAATGCTATGATGTTAAGTATAATCTAAAATATAAGTATCATGCACTATGGAAACGTTGATGCAACATTAAACCTAGCTGACGTAATTAATAATTATACACTGAAGTTATACAGTTGTTTTTAAGTTCAAAGCCGACACTTTTTATCTTCTTGTGAGTATTATTTTCTTATTATTTATTTTTGATAATTTATATCTACTTGCATGATTTGCTTTCTTTTAAATAACTTACTAACACAACCCTAAACATATATTTATATAATTTTTTTATATTGATATACTTAATAGCTTATTATTATTATTTACTTCATATCCTTTTTGCCGGATAATTATAATGTACAAGAGTTACCTTCATACAAGAACGTAAGGAGGTATTTAGGTATTTCAAAAACAGAACTTTCTGTTTAAGTACGCTGTGCCAAGTCGCGTCGGTAGCATCGTGCCGTTTCACTGTGCTCGTCGGAGATAACATTGTTCTATGCGTTTTTGTTATCGAATTAGCTTTCAAATCTTGTATTCAAGTATGGAAGAATATAACGATTATTATGACCAGCAGAGCTTGATCACATGACCACGAAGATTTATGAGTTATCCAATTAAAAGAATGTACTTGTACGGCTCAATGTTATACAGTTTTATTTTTACAATAAGTCACCTGTCAACTGAACTACAATTCTACAGTTTTTTTTTTGTTTGTTATATATATATATATACTAGTATATACATATATAAAATTAAAAAAAGAATATGCCTAATTTTATTTCTCGTGATAAATTGTGGTAAAAATTCGTTTTCTAGAATAAATCAACTAGAAAACAAGGAAAGTTGCGCCTACATATGTAGAGAAACATTTGAAATTCCAATGTTTACAATTTATTTCCAATGAATACAAGATCAGAAGGTATATGCAAATATTTATTTCCATATACACATTAGGTATCAAATCCATAACCGTTTTTTTCCATGTTAACTCTTTTGTAAGTATAACCCTTGTCTGAAAAACACCATTCCAAGCAATCGCGTACATTAAACCGTTATTACATAACATAACCTCAACCTGCCTAAAGAAACTTCTCTGACGTCATGGTTTACTATTTTACCTCTTTTATGCGGCCTAAAGCATTAAATTCATATCAAAACAGTAGCAATAACATGCTACCTGAACCTTTTAAATGCCGTTTTATCGATAATCATCCAGATAATTTATTTTTTAGGTTCATTTGACACGTAACCATTTTAGAAATTTCGTTTCAGCTTTTCCAGTTCTTTTATTAAACGAGAGGATTGTTTTGTCTATTTACGGCTACATTGAAACGATATTTGTATATATTAACGCTACAGAACAATGCAGCAATGACTTGACAGTTTGACTGCTGGCCAACATGACGATTATTTAGAAAGAACTGGTCGATTATTGGCTATCTAATAACCTAATGGTACGCGAATAGGTCTTTACGTGTACCAATGTATGGTGCGGACCAAAAATAGACGCTAAAACGAACCACCCTCATCAAAGCATTTCCCAGAAACATTGAAACACTGAAAAAACACCTCTTTGAAACCAATGGCTTGAGAATACACTGTTTTATTAGCACTATATCATCCTTTCTTGAAAACGTACAGAATGTTTTTTTGGAAAACGTCTTTTTTCGACAGACGTCGACGCGACCCCGTGACTCTGCCACTACTGGCGCAGGCCGTATAGTAATGGTAGTATCGGCACTTCAAAAGCTTTAGCATACACTGAATAGTAAAAAATCAAGAAAATTTGAAATATCAATGAAAATTAAAAAGAAAAAACATATTAATTTGTAATTTTAAATGAAAAAGTCATTTAATTTTATAATTTTACAAATACTATAAAATACTTAAAAAAAAAACAATTTTAAGTTTTTTATGTTTATTTAAGTTTGAATTGTATAGCCAATTGTCTTAATTTTTTATTACAGTTTTTAAAATTTTGTTTTTGGCGGCACGTCGGCTGGCCGGGTGCGCGCGTCGCCCAGCCGGGTCGATACAGCGGGTGGCATGTGCTCCGATACTCTATGGCGACAGACAGTCTTTCTATATTTTCCCAAGCATTTCTTACACGTATCCTCTCTACTCATCCGTCATTTGTTTAGTATTATACATAAAGCACGAAGCAAGAGGCAGTTAATATAGCATATGGGCGTAAGAGCTTTTATTTGCGTGGCGTCAGATACGTAATATACCTACACAAGTATGATAACAGTTAAGATACATAATATGAATGAAAGTCAAAGCGACAGTACTGTTTAGACCAATCCACTTGTGGTGGTACAATGAGGATCGTCTAGCTTAATTGATTTGTGATCGAGTGCCTTAGAGAAAATTACCTTCCTTTCTTGTCTTAATAGGAAACAAAACCAACACTGCAGTTAGGGGACATTTCGGTCTCCGGGTCAGTCGTTACTAAGGTCAATATATTAACTGGAGTGAGTACTTTGTTCGGCGGACAATGCAGACTCATCACTCACTCTACCTGATTTCTCCGAGATTTTGACGTAACGAATTTAGTTCAATGCGATATAGTTCTAAATAGTTAACTATCCTGGTATAAATAAGGACCGATTTATTTTCTAGCGCGACCGATCAGGTTAGAATATGTGATTGAGTTGATACATGTATGAGGCTCTTAGCCCATCGTGTACGACCGATATCGTTCTGGTACAGGGACGCCCTACGCCGATCCACGGCCCTTAAACATTGTTATTGGGGGCAATTGACCTCCTTATCGCTGCGAAGCGTTACGTATTCCCATTGTCCAAAGGACCGGTACTCAATAAATTGGGTTCTAGACCCTCCCCCAGTAACCATGGTTCTATATTTATATATATATATGTATTCAGATAAAGAGTTTTGGTTTGGCCAAACCAAGGTCGGAGGTCAATTGTAAGACATGACGTGTTTTGGGTACCAAGTTATCGCCGCCGCCACGCCGCTCGGACTAAGTACTTCAGTTTCGCCTTTTAGCGGTCAAATTTAATTCAAATTTAAATAATTGCCTCAATATCCCGTACTCTGCGTCACCACCCAAGTTTCTCTTAAGTACTTAGTATCTGTTACCTATCTGCCCAGTGAATACCTACTCAAGCTCCCGGCTGCTCAACTCCCACTCTGGATCTCGCCTCTGCACTCGTTGATTTAATCAGCATGACGAATAGTACTGCTGTAGCCTAGTGCCAGTACTCATATGGCTTGAAACTTAATAGAGTATCTTGGGCCTAACTCAATTGTTATGTAGCATTAAGTAGGTCAACTACCATTGGCTGTGTCGCCTCTGGCTCACTGCATCCTCAGACCTAAGTCGGAGAGGGCTCTAATTCCCTTCCATGACAATTCAGTTGTTTGGCTTTAGTTTAGTCCCCTTTACTCATCTAAGTTTAGGTAATAAGGAGTAGTGTATCTAGTAGTGACCAAGTGAAGTAAGTATCGTGACAGAGTTGTATGAGAGCGGGATTTTTAGTACTGGAGATTCGATCAGGCTCATCTCATGAGTTCAGGATAGTATCTGTGGACTGGCTATAATTATACTTAAACGAAGTCTGAGTCTAGCGAATCTCCATTATTAAATACCCGGGGACGGGTCTTAATCTTAGTAATAAAAGAAGGTAGTATCAGTTTAATTATTTTATTTCCAAAATTTTTAAACTTTTATCTACCCAGACACTTGGGTAATCTAGACTAACACAAACGAAACTGGTTGATTATTTAGACCGTGAATGAATGCAGTGGCATTCATCCGTAGGCCGGACATTCCATTCCTAGCGCCATTCTAATCAAGGGGAAAACGAAATGTCCAAATGAAAAACCCCTTCGGCATCAATCAATATAATATATGTATATACGTGTATATATGTACATCATCGTTATACTAGTGCATGCTTGCAATTTTCTACTCAAAAGAATATTTATTTAATCATTGGTATCACCGAGGTTGAGACACACTGACTTATCATACATTATTCTAGAAAAGCATCTTATCTACAGCGCGTCTAGGTAGTTTCACAGTCAGACCTCAAAGTGGTCCCATTACATTTAAATCTCGCCCATCTCAATATCTACCCGCGAAGAATCCCCCCCGGCCCTGGGACCTCTAACGACTCCCCCGCGACGACAGCAGACTCCCTTATTCCAGATCTCCCGACATAATGCCGCTAGTAAAATGGTAAGTATGATCACCCCCACGACAGCGACTCCAATTTCTATTTGGTTCCACTGCCGGATCCCTTGTTTCTGCCCCGTGGGATAAATGTTGTAAGCTATCAGATAGGTATCCATTTTACCCAATCCGCAGCAAATTGTGAAGCTTTAGCTCTCGATTCTATTACCAAAGCTGTGAAACAACCTGTGACTTACTATGCATAAAGTTAGAAATACTTTACCCGGACTCCCGTAGCCCCACTTATTCTCTTAGAATTAGCTCCTCGAAGCCTCTCGAGTCGCATAAACTCCCACCTCAGTGGATCACAAACACTTCTATTTATTTACACTAGTAATGGCACTCCACTCTCCCGCGATGTAAACTTAGCCCACCAATCACTCAGGCTCTCTCTCTGAACGTGACTCGAACCTTTCGCCGGACTTGCTCGACTCGCGCCCAAATTCAGACTGACTTCCAAATCCCGTTCCCTGCTTTGCCTCCCGTTCCAAGAGACTCCTCCCCCTGGAAAGAGAGATGGTACCCCCAAATAAATCTGTCCGGGCTTCATTTTTCGGCCCATGCGTTCACATGCTCGTGATTGGAGAATGACCATTCGATCATCTTAGATCCCGCCCTCCCCAATTCTCAGTAAATGTACCTTTTTTTTTTCCGCCACAGTTTTTTTTTCACAATTTCGCTTCCGTCAACATCTGTTATCAATTCGCATTGACTGGCTATTCCAAAGAATCAATTGTACAACTAAATTTATGTCTTCCCGTCTTTGCCTAATTGCCTTAGCGTCGTGTTGCACCCATTGTTTCTTTCCTCTTAATTCTTTGGGCGTAGTTATTTTAGTGTCAATAAATCGTGAATTGTTTTTGTTTAACTTAATGGCTATAGATTGGGTTTTTGTCTAATTTTCGAACAATTCTGACTAAAATTTACCAACACCCTAACCCTTGTCACGCTTTCTAAAATTTATGACAATACGTTATTGGAAACCATTTCGAGTATAATAAATGGACAGATAAATCCATGTCAACCATCTCACACTCCCCCAAATATATTTTTAAACACCTACCAAGTCGTTTAAGGATATATTTCTCCTTCTACTGTTTCTGTTGACATCGAACCCTTATTCCATTCAAATTCCCACACTAATCCAAATTTTCACACGTCTATCTCAAGTTTCCCACGCCTATCCATTATGTCTCAAGGACGGCAATAAAACCTATCCAACTCAGGTCTCCTTTTTGTTCATACACTCTCAACTCCCCGTGTTTATGACGGTGGTCAACATTCTTTACTTCCCTTTGTTCGCCCTAACCCCTAATAAACCCTATTCTGTTAAGCGTTCCCATAATAGCGGAACAGGTGGATTGCATTGAAATTGCCCTTGACACTGTCAGTATGGGGGTCAATCAGGGTGTATACGTTATTGTACGGAACTGCCCCTATTACGTAAGGTCCCTCATACAGACGCATGAATTTCTTCGTTATTTTTTTGTCGGCGTCGGACTTTGCAAAAGTCTTAAGTTTCACCCGGTCTCCGATTTCGAATTGTACTAGCTTATGGTTCATGTTATAATGAAGTTCTCTACTCTGCGCCGCCTTAACTATGTTCTGTCGCGCCTGTATCCGAATCTGCTCTAACACGTCTCCCTGTAGATTTACCCCCTTCGCTATGGTTTTATCAAAATCGGTCGATAGTAGGGTCCTTGTCCCCCATACTATCTCATTTGGCGAGTACCCTGTCGTAGTATGTGTTACCTGATTGTAGCAATCTTCTATCTCCGGTAATATATCTACCCAAGAACGGTGCGATTTATTGCAATATGTTCTAAATAACCTCCCTAATTCCTTATTAACTCTCTCTGTTGAATTCGGTCGCGGATTTCTAACAGATGTGTGTGTTAATTCGATACCTAATTGGCGAACGCCGTATTCAAAGATTTTTGATGTAAAGTTAGCGCCTCTATCCGAGCATAGTGTCCTAACCTTGACCTGGTTGCAGAATTTTTTTACGCACGTTAGTGTAGACTTCCCGCTCGCCTGTCGTAGTGGATATAGCCTGATCAGTTTACTATAAGCGTCCTGTATTACAAATATGTATTTGAACCCGAAACGACCTGCCGGCAAGGGCCCATAGATGTCACAAAAGACCCGTTCTCCTATCTCGGTAGCTATTACAGTTTTGATCGGTCCCGTGTGTGCCTCTAACGCGTGCTTAGACTCCTGGCAAGCTTCGCAAGCTCTCACAACCCGTCCTATTATGCGCGTCATATTTGAGAAATTAACGACGCTTCATTAACGCATTGACCTTGTAACGTCCAAAATGACCTATTTCTTCATGTATGCTAACAATCAAATCCCTCTGCAAGACCTCAGGAACATATAACCTTAATGTGTCCTTGTGTAAGTCTTTCCTATAGAGGACCCCTTCTTTTAACACATAGTATTTTGATTCAGGTGTGCCCGCTGTTTCCATACGCCTGGTTATTTCACTAGCTACCCTGTCACGGCCTTGAAGGCTGCCTATTTCCTTCCATCTGTCTTGTACTACCCGCCCTAATAGCACCTTGAATAAATTCATTTCGGGCCCTGTAGCCTTGCTAGTCAGTACATCGGTTGTCCCCTTTATGTGTCGAGATAACACATCGGCTACTGTGTTGGATTGCCCCTTTACGTGCTCAACCGTGTAGTCGAATCGCCCTATGTAGTGTACCCAACGTATCATCCGCGCGCTCAGTAATTTACATGTCTGTAGAAATATCAAACTCTTATGATCTGTTCTAATTACTAATCGTGCCCCCCTCAGGTATGTCTCGAACTTCGATAAGCTAAAAATGATAGCCCACAATTCCTGTTCCGTAACCGTCCATTTTTGTTCCGTTTCCGATAAAGCCTTACTACAGAAGCCTATTATCCTTTCCTCTCCCACATCGTCCAGTTGGTAAACATAACCAGAGACCCCTAAGTTACTGCTATCAGTCTGTAAGTAGTAAGTCTCCTTCGGGTTCGGATGTGCCAGGAGTATTGTGTCTACGAATAATTTCTTGACCCTCTCAAAGCAATCGTTTTTCTCTTGTGTCCATACCCATTTTGTATTTTGTTTTAATAAGTCGCAAAGTGGCCTAACCTCTTCGCTGTACCTCGAGATAAACTTCCTGAAATAGTTCACTAGCCCCAAGAACCCTCGTAATTGTTTGGTTGTTCGAGGTATGGGGAAGTCCAGTATGGATTCCACTCGTTCAGGATCCATACGCACCCCATTAGTATTCACTATGTGCCCCAATAGTTTTACTTCTACACATAAGAATCGACACTTTTCGAGTCTGCCAGTTAACCCCGCGCCTTCCAATCTACCTAGTACTTGGTCTAGATGTTCTAAATGTAGCCTTATGTCCCCTGTGGTGAATATGACGATATCGTCCAAATAGTTCACGCAGTACTCGCGTACCCCCTCTAATATAGAATCCATTGCCCTGGAGAATCCCGCCACAGATGTCTTTAATCCTTGCGGTAAAACGCGGTAAGTGTAAGTCCTCCCCATAAAAGAGAATCCCGTATATTTTCTCGAATCCTGATGTAAGGGTATTTGAAAATAAGCGTTATTTAAGTCAATCAAACTGATATAATTTACTCCATGAAAGGATTGCAAAATCTCTGAAGTGAGTGGCGGTGACCCCGCGTCACCTATCATTTTCTTGTTGAGTTCGCGCGCGTCTAACAAAAGTCTTATTGACCCATCTCGTTTCTTAGTGAACGTGAGTGGGCTACAATACGGGGTTGCCTCCTGCCTGATTACACCTAGCCTTTCTAATTCGTCTAACTCCTCTTTTACCTGTTCCCTATACGCCAATGGTACCGGGTAACTATATTTCACAAAAGGGGTGTCGTCCACCAACTCAATGACGTGTTCGTATTTGTTAGTCAGCCCTAAATTGTCCGTAAATACTTTATAATGCTTGTCTAGTACCGGCATTAAAAGTTCCCTTTGTTCATTACTTAAGGCTGAATCGCCCAGGTAGTACCCTTTATTTTTTTCACTGTCAGAATCATTATCCAATCCACTACGCCCTATCGGCCTAATATCTCGGCTGAGTACCGAATTAATAGTAGCCGCGTTCGCCTCTCCCCCTAACCTTTCAACCTTGCAATCTGTATTCAATCTGACACAAGACTTGACTCCCAAATGCTCGATAGTCAATGTCCGCTCGCTACCGCAGTTCACTACCCCCTTTACTCTTTGTAACCAATCGTACCCCAGGATCAATGATCTAGGTAACCGTCGCATAATTAGTACGGGTGCTTCTACTAAAGTACTTCCCAACTGAAACTCTATTAGTACTAGACGGTTCGTGCTCTCGCTTCGCGATCCAAATGCCCCGTGCACTTGTATTGCTGGAATAGCGATCGCAGGTAAATTCCCATTCTCCCTTTGAATAGAATCGTGCAACTCTCTAGTCATTCCGCTAACCTGACTCCCCGAATCAATAAGCGCATTTATATCCCTCCCGTACAAACACACACATATTTCCGGTAACCTAGGTAAAGAATAGTCAAACCCTAAGTTGTCCAATTCATCGGTTTCATGGAGCATCGTGTACATTCTCACTCCTCCCTTTGTGCAAAACCCACAAGCAAAGTCCATTTCATTACATTCTGCCACGTTGCTAAACTGGTCCTCCAATAAGACGCCTATGGCCCTAATTACTGACTGACTACTATAATTGTCAACGCTTGCACCGCCTTTCAACAATCGTTTTAGACCCCCTTCGCCTACTCCCAGACTCTGTCCTGGCTTCCATCCATTGTTAGTTAAAATTTTATAAGCCACATCTGTCCTTACTCGCTCCGAAGTCCCTCTATCCCCCGTACTACACAACATTAAACTATCGGACCTCGATTGTGTGGGGAAGTCTAGTTTTTTGACTGTCCCTCCCCCACATGTTTCATTTGAGTAGAGCTTTCTCCCTCTTTCACAAAGGCAATAGCCGGTCTAGTGCTGACCCCTTCTCGCTCAACCCCAGATAATGCAGGTCTGTTAAAGTTTGTCCTGTACCCAAATCGACCCTGGTGATAACCCCGTCCTCTCATCGAGCTTCCCCTGCTCCTCCACCTATTAGCTGAAATTGTCGCCACGGTAGGACGTGCAAGTGGAGACATGTTGTACCGTCCTCCTCTAGAGCTACTACCGACTACCCCTCTCGCGACCCCCCTTGACTTCTCAACTATATTTTGCTCCAAGCTTCTCAGAAAGTTCGCCCCGCTCATGATGTTAACTTCCTCAGTCCTAGTAAACCACAACCTCTGTATATCTATCGCGTAGTGTCGCATAATGGAATTTACTAAGTCTCGCTCGCTAAATGCAATAGTCAGCGACTGCATTGATTCGGCATGCTCGGCAAAATGCTCAGACATCGTCATTCCTGAATCGCTCGTATATACTGCATTAATCAGCCTATACCTCACGGACTCCTGAATCTGTTCAGTCCAATAGTTTCGTCTAAAATCAGCCTCGAAGTTGGCGAATGTAACCCACCCCTTCGAATATAAATCCATAACCTTACGGGCGTGCCCAGTAATGCAACCTAGCGCTATATCAATCTCGCGATCTGATCCATTTACTGCCCTTATATACTTCTTTAACCGCTTTAAAAATGCAATAGGATTAGTGAATGGTTTACCGTCGAAACTCGGCTTGCTAACAGAGGGTTGTACCACATATAAATTCCGAGCCTCTGAAGCTGTTGTTACGGTACTCGCGGATGCAATACTAACCGACCCCTGCTTGTCGATTCCATCACTTCCTGCACTAGCTACCCCTGTCACCTCACTTATAGAACCGCTCGCACTTTCCCTTCGTACCCCGCCCGCATTCGAACTCAGCTGTCTTAGTTTCTCTTCGAATTCGTTAATTTTATTCAAAATCAACTCTAACGTCGCATTTCCCCCGGCTTCTGTTCTCTCGTTCACCTCTACCTCGCTAGTATTGGTCCGGCCTAGTCCTACCTGTCTCGCATTGCGTCTCCCTCTACGCGACGACATCTCTTACAAATCTGTATTAACGCAATCTGTACTAAATCTGTACAATTGTAATCTGTAAATCGGTACTATTGACCGTTCGAACCCACCAAGGTTAAGTTAGTTTATATTTTGTACAACCTTTGTCATATAATAGATAAAATTTAGACAGTAGCGAAATGTTTATAACGGATGTTAACGAAGCTCAAAATGTGCTACAAGCATATGAAATCTCAAGGCCCAAGGAACTTAGTCTAAGATATAAGCAAGAAGTAATGTCTCAAACGCCGCAATCTCCTCCGTGGAACCCTGTAAATGTTACATATTTGAGACATACAGTTTATTTTTGCATCCTTATACATAAGGTAAATGTAAATGCACAATATATATACATGATAACAAGCACAGTGTGTCTCTTATCCCACCTCGTATTAAACTCAAAATCTCTCTCTCATAGACCCGGTCACGATTCCTACGTTGTGTTCTATTTTTATGCTATTAAAATAGATCTAGTCGTATCGTTATTTCGAATACGTACTTAGATCCTTGGTCACACGCACCATTTTCTGTGGTGGTACAATGAGGATCGTCTAGCTTAATTGATTTGTGATCGAGTGCCTTAGAGAAAATTACCTTCCTTTCTTGTCTTAATAGGAAACAAAACCAACACTGCAGTTAGGGGACATTTCGGTCTCCGGGTCAGTCGTTACTAAGGTCAATATATTAACTGGAGTGAGTACTTTGTTCGGCGGACAATGCAGACTCATCACTCACTCTACCTGATTTCTCCGAGATTTTGACGTAACGAATTTAGTTCAATGCGATATAGTTCTAAATAGTTAACTATCCTGGTATAAATAAGGACCGATTTATTTTCTAGCGCGACCGATCAGGTTAGAATATGTGATTGAGTTGATACATGTATGAGGCTCTTAGCCCATCGTGTACGACCGATATCGTTCTGGTACAGGGACGCCCTACGCCGATCCACGGCCCTTAAACATTGTTATTGGGGGCAATTGACCTCCTTATCGCTGCGAAGCGTTACGTATTCCCATTGTCCAAAGGACCGGTACTCAATAAATTGGGTTCTAGACCCTCCCCCAGTAACCATGGTTCTATATTTATATATATATATGTATTCAGATAAAGAGTTTTGGTTTGGCCAAACCAAGGTCGGAGGTCAATTGTAAGACATGACGTGTTTTGGGTACCAAGTTATCGCCGCCGCCACGCCGCTCGGACTAAGTACTTCAGTTTCGCCTTTTAGCGGTCAAATTTAATTCAAATTTAAATAATTGCCTCAATATCCCGTACTCTGCGTCACCACCCAAGTTTCTCTTAAGTACTTAGTATCTGTTACCTATCTGCCCAGTGAATACCTACTCAAGCTCCCGGCTGCTCAACTCCCACTCTGGATCTCGCCTCTGCACTCGTTGATTTAATCAGCATGACGAATAGTACTGCTGTAGCCTAGTGCCAGTACTCATATGGCTTGAAACTTAATAGAGTATCTTGGGCCTAACTCAATTGTTATGTAGCATTAAGTAGGTCAACTACCATTGGCTGTGTCGCCTCTGGCTCACTGCATCCTCAGACCTAAGTCGGAGAGGGCTCTAATTCCCTTCCATGACAATTCAGTTGTTTGGCTTTAGTTTAGTCCCCTTTACTCATCTAAGTTTAGGTAATAAGGAGTAGTGTATCTAGTAGTGACCAAGTGAAGTAAGTATCGTGACAGAGTTGTATGAGAGCGGGATTTTTAGTACTGGAGATTCGATCAGGCTCATCTCATGAGTTCAGGATAGTATCTGTGGACTGGCTATAATTATACTTAAACGAAGTCTGAGTCTAGCGAATCTCCATTATTAAATACCCGGGGACGGGTCTTAATCTTAGTAATAAAAGAAGGTAGTATCAGTTTAATTATTTTATTTCCAAAATTTTTAAACTTTTATCTACCCAGACACTTGGGTAATCTAGACTAACACAAACGAAACTGGTTGATTATTTAGACCGTGAATGAATGCAGTGGCATTCATCCGTAGGCCGGACATTCCATTCCTAGCGCCATTCTAATCAAGGGGAAAACGAAATGTCCAAATGAAAAACCCCTTCGGCATCAATCAATATAATATATGTATATACGTGTATATATGTACATCATCGTTATACTAGTGCATGCTTGCAATTTTCTACTCAAAAGAATATTTATTTAATCATTGGTATCACCGAGGTTGAGACACACTGACTTATCATACATTATTCTAGAAAAGCATCTTATCTACAGCGCGTCTAGGTAGTTTCACAGTCAGACCTCAAAGTGGTCCCATTACATTTAAATCTCGCCCATCTCAATATCTACCCGCGAAGAATCCCCCCCGGCCCTGGGACCTCTAACGACTCCCCCGCGACGACAGCAGACTCCCTTATTCCAGATCTCCCGACATAATGCCGCTAGTAAAATGGTAAGTATGATCACCCCCACGACAGCGACTCCAATTTCTATTTGGTTCCACTGCCGGATCCCTTGTTTCTGCCCCGTGGGATAAATGTTGTAAGCTATCAGATAGGTATCCATTTTACCCAATCCGCAGCAAATTGTGAAGCTTTAGCTCTCGATTCTATTACCAAAGCTGTGAAACAACCTGTGACTTACTATGCATAAAGTTAGAAATACTTTACCCGGACTCCCGTAGCCCCACTTATTCTCTTAGAATTAGCTCCTCGAAGCCTCTCGAGTCGCATAAACTCCCACCTCAGTGGATCACAAACACTTCTATTTATTTACACTAGTAATGGCACTCCACTCTCCCGCGATGTAAACTTAGCCCACCAATCACTCAGGCTCTCTCTCTGAACGTGACTCGAACCTTTCGCCGGACTTGCTCGACTCGCGCCCAAATTCAGACTGACTTCCAAATCCCGTTCCCTGCTTTGCCTCCCGTTCCAAGAGACTCCTCCCCCTGGAAAGAGAGATGGTACCCCCAAATAAATCTGTCCGGGCTTCATTTTTCGGCCCATGCGTTCACATGCTCGTGATTGGAGAATGACCATTCGATCATCTTAGATCCCGCCCTCCCCAATTCTCAGTAAATGTACCTTTTTTTTTTCCGCCACAGTTTTTTTTTCACAATTTCGCTTCCGTCAACATCTGTTATCAATTCGCATTGACTGGCTATTCCAAAGAATCAATTGTACAACTAAATTTATGTCTTCCCGTCTTTGCCTAATTGCCTTAGCGTCGTGTTGCACCCATTGTTTCTTTCCTCTTAATTCTTTGGGCGTAGTTATTTTAGTGTCAATAAATCGTGAATTGTTTTTGTTTAACTTAATGGCTATAGATTGGGTTTTTGTCTAATTTTCGAACAATTCTGACTAAAATTTACCAACACCCTAACCCTTGTCACGCTTTCTAAAATTTATGACAATACGTTATTGGAAACCATTTCGAGTATAATAAATGGACAGATAAATCCATGTCAACCATCTCACACTTACTGAATAAAATTGCATCAATATCGTGTTCTTTAACCGACTGCAAAAAAGAGGTCCTTAATTCGTCGAGATCCTTTTTTTATGTTATGATCCCCTATTTCTCAAAGACGCTGAACCCATTTTGAAAATAGTGATTAGGTAAGTATTTATTTATTATAGTAGGAAAGTGAAAAAGCTGATAAAAACCTTTTTAAAGTCATCTCCTTTTAAAGTAGCTAAAAATACAAAAATGAAACCTTTATAGTTTTCTGCATATTCGTTTGTCCGTCCGTCTGTCAATTCTTGGAAACTACGACTACGGTTTAAAGTTTAGACGGATACTAATAATAAAATATGGGAGACAAATCCTAAATATAGTAGGAGTAGAGGTTGACATACCATACCTATCAGTATATGTTATTTATTTTCCACCTCAATTGTCATACATAGTCGTGTTATGTAATGGGTATGTGTGTTCATGGTACATCTTTTAAAATTGACGAACAGGCGTACTTATATATGAATTAGATCTATTTCCTCAACCAGAAACGTCACTTTTGATACTGACCTCTAATCCATAACTAATCCAGATCTAATTCATAACCTGTTATTATAATCAGAATACGCCTGTAAGATTTAAAAAAAGGTTTTGCTCAGATAGTTTTAAATAGGTAAGCATTACGAATAGCAGCGGGCTAATATCCTGGAGTCACGGGTTCGAGTCTCGCCCGAGGCAGTGGTATGTTCCATTTTGCTGCTAACATTGTAGTATTTATTTCTAACTGGCATTTTCAGTCTATACGAGATACGACGTACGTCCCAGTAGGCTACGCGCTACGATATGCTACGACCTTTTACTGCCGCGTGATGTATGGTAAGAGCAACTTGGCCATGCATCGCTTGTAAGGCTTTTTTGAGTTTATTGTCTACGGTGTCCTATTATCATCAAACTGGTGACCGATTCCAAGTTTAGAATCAGCCTCCAGCTAAACCTTTCGTATGTAGCAAAGAGAATAGGTAGTACCTATAGAGGGCTATTTAATTGTCATAGTAAATTTTGTAGTCACAGTAAATTTACTACCATCTATCGGTACAAAAAATAAAAAATATACACGAATAAATGTTTTTTTTAAATGATTTTGACCCATGTTCTTTCACTGATATGTGATATGTGTTATCGTTCTCGAGAAAAACGCATTAAGTTGACTAATAATTTGGTAAGGATCTTGATACGCCCTTGACACGACTCGCAGTGCATTTCGCATGCACACAAATATCAAAACCAGCAGTTTTTAAAGTCTGAATGCTTCTCTTGTATAATCCTGTACGTTGGCAATCAAAAAGCAGCATTAAGCTACCTCATTTGTTAGTAAGTTCGTGAGAAAATACTACGGTTAAATACCTGCATTCAGGTCGCTAATGCAGGCGGAAATAGGTCAAAGTATTTATAATTAGTGGCTTTCAAACACACACCACGTCATAGTAATTGCCTTTAGGTAAAAGAGTGCACACTTACAGACTAAACCAAGTAAGTAATACCTGTAATGGTTACGGACGCTTGACTACATGACATTCAAATAAACGTTGTTCAAAAAAATCAGTACGGCTACCGTCAGTTTGGCTATAAACGCTAGCGTGAACGTAATAAGTTACTTTCTATGCATCTCGCTTGTACTGATGTATAGAAAGTAAATTACGTAAACTCATGGTACGAGTACGGGTAATATGTCAGTTAGAAATGTCAGAATACGTCTTAATATTTAAAAAAATTACATGAAACTACATATTTAATGAAAACGTTACATAAATAGAACCGAACAAATTTCCCAAAAAAACGGCATTTTTCGAAGAGTCAAATCTTCAAAAAGGCAATATAATGAAAATTTCTCTTGCAGTTAAAATTATACAGATTTATATTACCCTCTCTGCTTCAGGCCGCAGGGCATACCTAATGAATTCAAATACAATTTTAACGAGAGTACATCGGTCAGTCGGGTCAACAAAATCGAATTCGTATAGTTAATTACTACTGCTAATGTGATTGATCGATATAGACCCCAATTATATTATATTGCCGTTCTATGTTTATTAAAAGCTTTGACCGTAATGAAACAATGTCAGGGGTAGGAAAGGAAACTAGGGCGTTCGGGCTTTTTCGGCTTCGTTCGGCTCAGCATTGCTCCGAGGGTTGCTCCAATTATTAGGGTTGGCACAACTTGACGTCCTTTTGGGTGTACGACCCTAAATAGCCGAAAGGGATAGTACCATACATAAAAAAAGGGACAGCATGATTCGTCCCTGAATCGCTGTCAAACTTCGGTTTTGTAGGAAGTTTCCTTTCTGTACGGCAGTACTATTACTTATTCTGTGACAATGTTTAACCGGTAAAGATCAAACATGAATACCTACTTCATGCGCTAAAGAAATTATCAAATTATGAGAAACGTCTGGCAGGGCGGTTTTTCAATTCTTAAAAATACTCATTGGACACTGATTTTATAAGTTATTCTATCAAAAATACGACCCTATGAATATATAAACCGCAGACAAATACTAAAATACAATATAAATTGTTTGGACAGCGATAAAAGACTTTGTAATATGCAGCAGCAGCCGTAAACCATTTGGAGGAAAATTAAAACCGCCAGGCGCGAGCCGGATGGCAATTCAGTTTTGAATAACCGGAACCTTTACAAACCCCTTTATTTTATTCCCTTGGGACTATTTTGGTGCAGTTTAACAAAGGTATAACATACATTTAGGATATAGCTGCGCCCGCGCTATTGGACTGAATTTGACCAAACTTCAAAACAAACATACTACATACTAATAGGTATAACGAGGGCATTGTATTATAAAAAAAAAAAAATTAAAATTTTAACGTATTCACATATCTTTAATCTGTATTTTTGTATGTTCGTCCATACATTTGTACCAACTTTGTTGTACCTTTTAGAGTAAGGTTATCTCAAATATTATTTCTCTTCCGGTCTAGACACTTAAAATCACACGTGTTAAACACGTGACACATGTTTTATACTTTTTCGGGCATAATTTTAAACAAAGTATTGTAACGGTTGGTTAGTGCGGCTTTTCTTAGCCTCAGCTATGGTCCCATCCGTCAGAAAGTACGAAACTTGGCAATTGGCATGCCATCGTAACTTTTATGTTTATAAGAATAAATAGAAGTAAAAACACGCCGAGTAGTTATTGTTTCCCTCCCTCCCCCTACTTTTGTATCCCCATTTTTAGTTTTTATACATTTTCAGACACTGAAAGCTAAAATCAATGTCTAGAAGTATATTCTCCATAAAAAAATCTAGAATATTGTCTTTAGAAGTATACTCGTATTGTTAAAACTTATAGTTTTCAAATTATGCGTAATTTCTGTAAATAAAAACAAACCATAACATGTAAACAAAACCATTTTACCGTCATTACTTCGTAATCTCCCACATTTTAAGGACAAACATGATATATTATCAACAGTTTATACTTCAATCTTTTATTAACCAATATTTTTTATAACAATGAAACGAAATTTTTTGGCGATACACACAGCCTGGATTTTTTTGTGATTTTTGAGAAAGAGATATACATTATTTCGAGGTTTTCGAATTACAAGACGGCAATATATTTGCCGCTATCGGCCAAGGGCATGAAGTGACAATATGTCACCTTGCTGGGGGAAGTGCAGGAAGTACCCATATTACAAGCTTTGCATAGTTTCTGTCAATCTGTGCAGGATTGTCCCCAAATAGTTATTTTATTCTATATTCATTTCTTGTCTTAGGCTAGATTATTTATAATTTTTTTTTTTATATGTATATGTTCAACTCCGTTATACGCGAAGGCAAAACGTCAAAGGCATGGAACGGAAACGTGGTGGTACTCTTCTTTGAGAAGGGTGATAAGACCCTTTTAAAGAATTACAGGCCTATCTCGCTTTTGAGCCATGTCTATAAGCTGTTTTCGAGAGTCAACGAATCGTCTCGCACGCAGGTTTGACGATTTCCAGCCTCCTCGAACAAGCCGGTTTCCGCAAGGCCTTCAGCACCATAGACCACATACCTACATACGCTGCGGCAGGTTATACAGAAGACCGAGGAGTATAACCTGCCACTATGCTTAGCGTTTGTGGACTATGAAAAGGCTTTCGATTCGATTGAAACTTGGGCGGTGCTACAGTCTCTCCAGAGGTGCCAAATTGACTATCGGTATATCGAAGTACTACGGTGTCTGCATGAGAATGCCACTATGTCAGTCCGTCTCCAGGACCGGGACACGAAGCCTATCCGACTAGAGCGGGGTGTGCGACAGGGAGATGTTATATTCCCCAAATTGTTCACTGCCGCTTTGGAAGACGTCTTCAAGCTTCTGGACTGGGATGGGCTCGGCATCAACATAAATGGCGAGTACGTCACCAACCTCTGATTTGCCGACGATATTGTAGTCATGGCTGAGACACTGGAAGACCTTGGTAAAATGCTCAACGACCTCGGTAGAATGTCACAACAAGTGGGTCTTAAAATTAACATGGAGAAGACGAAAATTATGTCGAACTCTCATGTTGTGCCCACTCCCTTGAAAGTTGGAGATTCTACTCTTGAAGTTGTGAATGACTATAATATATACCTAAGACAAGTAATCCAGCTAGGTAATTCCAACTTTCAGAAAGAGGTCGCTCGTCGAATACAACTCGGATTCGACGAGCGTTCGGGAAGCTACGTAATATCTACTCGTCTAAAATACCGCAGTGTCTTAAGACGAAGGTTTTCAACCAGTGTGTGTTGCTAGTGATGACTTACGGAACAGAGACGTGGTCGCTCACAATGGGCCTCATAAGAAGGCTCAAGGTCACTCAAAGAGCAATGGAGCGAGCTAGGTTCGGAGTTTCCCTGCGTGATCGAATCATCAATCAGAAATGAGGAGATCCGCAGGAGAACCAAAGTTGTCGACATGGCTCAGAGAATTGCCAGTCTTAAGTGGCAGTGGGCGGGCCACATTTCTCGCAGAACCGATGGCCGATGGGGCAGAAAGGTTCTTGAGTGGCGACGGCGAACCGGAAAACGCAGCAGGAAAAGACCCACAACAAGATGGTCCGACGGATGGTGGTTAAGGTCGCGGGGAGCCGAGGGGTGAGAGCAACGCAAGACCGGTCGTTGTGGAGATCCCTGGGGAAGGTCTATGTCCAACAGTGGACGTCTTTCGGCTGATATGATGATGATGATGATGATGATGATGATGATGATGATGATGATGATGATGATGATGAATGAACATATTATTTTGAAACTAATAAAATAAGCAAATTGGAAAATATTTGCCTTAGTGTAAGGCCTGAGTGGACGCTCGAGTTGGGCGTGCAGCGGGGCGGGGCGTGCGGCGTGCATGTTAAACAAATGCAAACGTATAGGAGCGGCCTTAGTGCACGCTGCTCACATCACTTGTGAGTCCGACGCCACGCTGCACGCCCCGCCGAACGCTCCGCTTCGAGCGTCCACTCAGGCCTTACACTTACACATCTAAGATTTCATTTGCAATTTGGAATTGTTCTAATATTTTTATAAATTGTATCGCTGTTTATTTTCTTAAAAATTTACCTATAATATAATTTAATTTTAACATATACCTATATCTAAATGATAACTAGTTATAAAATAAATTACATAAACATAAAAAAACTCAACTTAAAAATAATCAAATTGATGTAAAAAAATCTAAAGAATAGCTATTGCTTTGGTACTTTATCGAAGGCAGTGTTGAAATATGTACGGCATTGCAGTGAAAGCCTTCGTGTCAGGTTCGTTCACCCCTACAAGCAAGCTAGTTTTGCAGAACCTAGCACTGTTAAACCATAATTATCCTAGTCTAGTTTCCTAGTCGATATCCAGGTCTCTACTTCGCTTTTTGTAGTATTTAGAAAAAGGGTAAACAATCTTGACGTGTCTTTTGAGAAACGCTTTGAAGAAATAGTAACTTACTTATGAAACCAAAAGAATATAAATGATCATATATGCTTTATAATTGCTACAATTTTGCTGAACTAATTTTCAATAGTACATTGTGATACAAGTGTGCTAAGTTGGTCATTACACACGAGGCGATATTGTGCGCGCGAGCTGTAAGCGAGCGCGGAATAAGAAAGCCGATGTGTTTAATGACCAATGCACACGCGTTTCATACGACGTTTTTCAACACACTTGCACACAAAAAAAAACTTTCATTAACAAGTAATTAAGTTTTGAGCAAGTAGGTTGAAAAAGTATTTTTCTATATAAAAACACTGTAATAGATGTCATATATTAAAGAAAAAGTGACGAAGCCCTCCAGTGGTGGTGGTGGTGGTGGTGGTAAAATAATTTGATTTGTTCCCAAAGTTGAATATAAAGACACGTCAAGATTGTTTACCCTTTTATAAAAAAAAAACACTATTACATACTTACGCTTTTAAAATGGTATTTAAGGCAGGGTCACACTTATCCCACGTACGCTACGTATGCAATGCATTATGACAATCTGAACCCGGAAATTTGTATACTTACCTATAGAAATGTCGCAGGCATTTTGTAAGAATCCGCCGTTTACAATCGGTGCCGTCATTTTATAAACGCGAAGCGGTTTGCAAATCGTCGAAGGCAATTTGTTTGTGCGCTTAATATAGTCAACGTCAAACGTTGTGGATTTCGTTAGGGTAACCTGCAGCGGTATCATGGTCGCGTTTTTGTCACTTGTCATACCATGCGTCACTTTCGCACTTACGTACTTGTTAGAGCGTGACTGGTATGGTGACAAATGATAGACAGCCGTCCATCTTAGCCCCGCATGGCTTAAAAAACCCACAACTAGGCGGTACTATTTCTGGGCGGTTTGCCCTTCGGGCATCTGAAGCTACCTAACAAACGTAATAGTAAGAGATACGTTATATATGGTCGACCTTCACCCAAACGTCTGACGGATGAAACTTATATTTTATGAAAGAAAATATGTTCCTGAACATAAATAAATAGGGTTGCCTGAAGAAATATGGTCAAGGCTATTTTTAATAATTTTTGAAAATATTTTTTTTCTTCAATTTCACCGATTTGTCTGACGAACGGAATAAGTTCCAATGGAAAGTATACAACTTCTACAACATGAATAAATTAGGTTGCCTATGTTTTTCCGGTCACTATTATGAGGATGCCGTGTTTAAACAGGTGAGTTAAAATCGATAATTGCACCCATCTGTCTGACGCTTGAATTATATATCAAAATAATGGTAATTTTATTGCGAATACAATGGTATAGGGTTGCCTGCAAAAATCCGGTCACAAATAAGGGTTGACAGGCTTTTAAAGCAAATAAGAAGGAAAAACTTTTAGCGATAACTCAAAAACGGCTTTACTGATCACGATTGTTTTAACTACTTTCGAATGTGTTTCTTAATCACTATTTTTGTGATTTTTTTCATAATTTTTGGATTAATGGTTCAAAAGTTAGAAGGAAAAACCCTTTTTTTTTCTTTCTAAATAATTATTTCCGAAATGATTCACTTTATCAAAAAATGTGGTTCAAAGAGCCGTATTTATTTTGAAAGACCTATTCAACGACACCCCACACCATAGGGTTGAAACGAAAAAAAAGATTGTCACACACTGTACCCGGCACTGTAGGTTTGAAATGAAAAAAAAAAAAAAAACATACATTTTGTTTTTTCGAAGTTGATTATTGAAGTTTTCTAAAATTGATTATTGAAGACACCTATTCATTTTAAAAGACCTATCCAACAATATCCAAATAACCGGAACCTATACCATTGTATTCGCAATAAAATTACCATTATTTTGATATATAATTCAAGCGTCAGACAGATGGGTGCAATTATCGATTTTAACTCACCTGTTTAAACACGGCAACCTCATAATAGCGACCGGAAAAACATAGGCAACCTAATTTATTCATGTTGTAGAAGTTGTATACTTTCCATTGGAACTTATTCCGTTCGTCAGACAAATCGGTGAAATTTGAAGAAAAAAAATATTTTCAAAAATTTGTTAAAAATAGCCTTGACCATATTTCTTTAGGTAACCCTATTTATTTATGTTCAGGAACATATTTTCTTTCATAAAATATAAGTTTCATCCGTCAGACGTATGGGTGAAGGTCGACCATAACGTATCTTAGACTATAACCAACCCTACCTACCTATTGATTTAGTGTGATGTCAGTTAAATCTACACTTTGGAGCAAAAAGCGTAGGTAGGTAAGTAGGTTTGATGTTTTCACGGACGTTACATTAAATCAATAGGTAGGTAGGTTAGGTTCATTAGGAAGCTTCACGTGCCCGAAGGGCAAACCGACCAGAAATAGGAGAGAAATAGGCTCCGTCTAGTTAAGTTGTGAAGAAAATATTTTTTGAAAAGAAACAGTCAGACGAACTCCAGATTTGATAGACACCCTAGCGTTTTTCATAGTTTTGATGTGCTGCGCCACGCGTGGTAAATTAAAGAAATAATTCGCCCAAAATGCCGAGGCAAAATGCAAACGGCGCCGTTAATGCCATAAGGTATTTTACGTAATGCCGACTTTCCAAATTACCTTCGGCAATTTGCAAACCGCTTCGCGTTTATAAAATGACGGCGCCGTTTGTAAACGGCGAATTCTTACAAAATGCCTGCGACAGAAACATACTTGTCATGCGTTGTTGCGTATGACAAGTATGTTTCTAAGCATACAAATTTCAGGGTTCAGATTTCATAATGCATTGCATACGTCGCGTACGCGGGCTAAGTGGTGTCCCTAGCTTTAGTCTTGGTTTAACCTCCTGAGTCCTCTACGTTATTATTGCAGTTTAGAAATTGGAACTTTCTTGTATTTCATTTTAATTCAAAATTCGATTTACCTCGGGTCTCAGAGGTTAAACGTACGCTTTAAGTTTAGAATAGGGATTTGGCCAAATAATATTTAAAAATAAAATAAGTGTGATTGGTTGGCATATATGACAACGCGCTTACGTAATAAATGTAATAATTAAGTATCGGTGGGCGACCGCCTATAGTATTTTAGCTGTCTATGTTTACTATGTACATAATGGATCAGGATGCATAATGGATCGGTGGTGCTAAACACACACAATCATTTTGCTAACAAGTTGCTAATTTTGTTAATTGTTACATGATAATGACAAATAAAGATCTCTATCTCTCTATCTCTCTATCTCTATCTCTAATCCTAAAGATAGAATATTGCCCACTACGATAATTACAAAAGGAATACAAATAAGCTGTTGAGATTTCGTCGACATCGTTTCTAAACTGCATGAGTTACAGTAAAAATTACATCCCTATAGGAATTTCCTAGACCGATATTTTATATTGTACCTACCACCGAAGTTTTATGTCGTTTTTGGCCCACCAAAAACACATTCATTATGTTAGTGTTACCAGTAATGTAATTAGTTATAAAACTCACATTATAAAGAAAGTACGTGCGTACATGTAACTGTAACTAATTTTGTGATATTTCGCTTCTACTGAAATGTGACACTGTTGGCAAAGCTATGTTGAAGTCTGTAATATGAAAAAATATTAATGATTAATAGGGTATTTGACTTTTTACTAGTCAAAACAGTATCTTTTTCGAACTGTTAAAACGATTTGCTACCATGGAATTTATATGAAACACTAGAATTTGACGTCACGACCAAATAACCTACTCATAAAATAAAAATTGTGTCTTAAAATAACTGATGTCTACGTTTCTCTATTAATCTTCTGCTGCTTTATTTCTTAATACAATATTATGACTAGTTGAAGTCATCCCATTCTGTGACGCCAATTTTGATTTTATGATAATTTCAATAAATAAAACACATAAAAAACAAGCCTTTATTTGTCATTACACTTTGTGTTGGTTTGCGCCAAAGTCATTAAGTACATTAGAATACATTTACAATATTTAATTTAAACAAAATAAATTTACTAAACTATTCTTATGTACAATCATATAATAAACATTGAACAGTTTTAATAATACTTTATTATTTACAATCGCATTCAAAAGGCTAAATAAGTTTCATATTTAAAACATTGTAACTTAAAAGAATTAGTTATTACATATACTTACACGAAACTATTTACTTATAATTATAAAGTACCTTTTAGTAAGTTTGTCATCAATATAAACATAATTGGCTAAAATAATATTACTATTGTTTTACCTATAGTCGAGAGATGTGCGTTAATGGCAGTAAACAACTTTAGCCATTTTTAAAGTTTGTTTTTATCACAAAATGAAAATAAACAATCCATGACAAGTTATTCGATAAGCCAATTAAAATCGTCCAGATGGATTATGATCATTGGTACAAATTTCAGTACTCATTACTACTCCTCCAGATCACGATATCAATAGTTGTGGCAAGGTTTATAGAAATATATGATTGGTCGTACGACCAAAATCACGTATTTATGTTTTGTCATTACTTTTAAATCGGAATGGTATAGACTACAGGGTGTCTGGTCTTATCTCAAGCATTACAACTTTGACACTAAGGGAGCACTTTGCCAAGATAAGTTGCTTTATACAATGTAAAAGAAAAAAAAATACAAATATAAAATTTAAATACTTTCTTCTGGGGACACAAAAACCTGCAGTAAAATGTAGAATGCCCCTGTAACCAAAATTTGAAGGTAAATAATTTAGGTAGGTACCTATACAATGTTTTAAACGTGAGACTAGAAACTTATAACAATAATTATAGTATTTAGGTACTTCTTAAAAAGCATTTTAGATCGATTTTAGGGTTCCTTGATTAAGTGAGAAGAAAAAGGTTTTCTCTATTTTTGTGAAATTGTGGGAAACTACATGTTATATCTTATTCGTGATATACATATAAATAACTCAAAACAAATACACTAAGCACACACGATAGTTGTTAGTCACGTCACTTTATAGTTAACATGCAGTCACTTTAAGGAGTCGGTATATTATATACGACAATAATTTAAAGGTGTTAATTACCTACTATTAATATAATGTTGTATTACTACGAATATTTGTGGAATTTAACAGGTATTTCTAAGTTTTTCACAAGATATTTTCGGAAAAAGTCTTATAAAACACAAAATGTGTTACGCTATTCCCCATTAAACGCTCTATTTACGATAAGGTATATAAATTGCTTTAAACAGTATATATTGGCAATTTAAAGTTAACGAACCCATGGCCATAAACAACCCTTAACCCATATGTGCCTAGAACTAGTTTTTCGTCTGAGCTCAAGACCTACTAGGTACTCATTTTAATAAAAAGCGATCCGATCCGATGTGTCGGAATCGATAGGTATTTTGCATCATATAGGCATATATGTGTTAAGATAGAACACCTACGAAATTATCATTTTATGATATATAGTTTTAACTTTGTAACAATAACCACAGGGACTTTAATTGACATTCTATGGGACATTCTATGGAACATCCTTTAGATAAATTTTCTATTTCTGAATGATAAGGAAAACATACTATACGTCGGGCTGTCAAGTAGAGCAAAGGTATTTTTAGTCGTTTCTTTTATGTTAATATATTTTTCCTTTTATATTGTGGGACGTACCACATTCACGTTTTTTTCATGTCACCATAAAGTCACGAGGCCATCCCGTCCCGAACTTAAAAGTTGATGTCAGCCCGTGCATAAAATATCACTCGTAGTTACGTAGGTATACCTACATTGGTGCGAGCAAGATGCGTTGCACTTAATAAATATTTTTTAAAGCCCGAATGCTGCTTCTATGCTTAGAAAAAAATATGTTTTATATATTACATATACACTTTTAATAGAAAATTCATGGCAGGCAAGTACCTATTATGAACTACATAGTAGGTTAGTGAAATGCTTTTGTTACAACAGAGAAAAGTACGTAATTTACTTGTCTTGTTTATCTAAAATAATTTATACATTTTACAATTTTTATTTTAGGAAATCTGGTACCTACTCTAATATATACATTTTTTTAAACCATAATTAAGCTGCTTAATATCACAAAAACATGGCAATTTTTTTTTTATTTGTCATTTCATCTTATTTTTTATACCAATCACAATTTGAGAACATTATTATTACGAACCAAGCAAGTTATTTAATGATTCAACATAAATTTTAAAATATTTTTTTAATACAGTTGCTCTAAAGTGCTACTTTACGTAGCTGTTTAGTGTGTGGAAAGTTAATTTTCGCGAACTAGTGCTTTTCACTTTTCCAAGTTTTTTTTTATTTATACTTGTTCCAATTGATGACTACTTATTGATGAGTGTTAATATTAGTTTCCTTTAAACGTCGTAACCAACATAAAAACCTACTGTTAATGTAAGAATACGAAAAATATACATATTTAATATTTTATTACTTACCTCTGCATCATTATAACACGTTTATTTTTTAATGATAAACCGTTATTCATAAGTTTGAATGGAACGGAATAGCTATGGAAAGTAGAGGTAGGAATAGCTGCCGAAACGCCCGCCCGTCAAAGTAGAGGGATTTAAGCTAAGTTTCCAAAGGCAACTTCCGATATTGTTTTTATTCCTTACTTGTTGTGTTTCTTATTTTTTCGCAACTGTATAAAAAAAACGTTGTTCGATACACGTGCGGAAATGTCATTCTTCACTCGTCCCGAGTCTTTAACTTTGTTTAAACTAGTTAGGAGCTGAACATATCAATAGGCCCCGGCCGTAGTCCTTGAGCCGGGGGAGAGGGGGGTTCAAAGGTCTCATTATTCGATTTTTTTATTGTATCTCGGAAACTATGCGTCTTAGCGAGATGGCCACATACAAAATGAAAGGTGGTTAAATTTGTTACAAGTTTTATTTAGTTATGTTTTTCGATATCTTGTATCCTAGTTTTCGAGATATCCGCTCTTGAAAGTTTATTGAGGGCCATCAATTTTATCTTGATTATCTACATGTAAATAATAGCAATGAATGAATATGTTTCTCAACAGCGATCTACGTACGATTGCGCGCACTGTTGTCCACTAACCTACCCCCTAATACAAATACTTAAACATTACCGGAAAAATAATAACAAATGCTTATTGTAATTTGTATCACTGTCTGTCACACATGGAATATGTAAATAAAACTTACCTATATATTTAAGTTCTCATTTTAAGTAAATTGTACAAATTCTTATGAGAATAAAGAATCTTTAAACCAATATGTTTTTACTTCGGAATGGTATCAAATGAATTTGGCACTCCCGATTTATACGAAAACAATACCAAACATGGCCTAGTAGCTTCACTAATGTAGATATCAAGATAACATTGAGAGCCCCAAATAAACTTTATCTCGAAAACTATTCAAGATATCGAATAATTTGACAAAATTGAACTTTGAGCAAATTTAATCAGCTTTAGTTTTGTGATGTGAAGATATGTGAAAATCCGAAAAATGGGACCTTCAAACCCCCCTCCCCTCGGCTCAAGGGCTACGGCCGGGGACTTTTGATATGTTCACCTCCTAACTAGTCCAAACAAAGTTACGGAGTCCAAAATTGTGTTCCAAGTATTACCCTATATATATTCTTATAAGTACTTTAATTTTTTTGGAGTAGGTACCTTAAGCTAATAGTAATCCACATATTTTAACGTTTTGATAGACCTACATCATTAATATTGTAGATTTTGACAAAAAATATGGTTCACCACTACAATCGAAATGATAATAATATGCACATACATTCTAATGTAATTCAGTATTTTATAGGACAATAATTGCTTTTTGATATCATTAATGTTAAAGCGCAATATCTTTCGAAATGAAATAATTAGGTGATGTGATTTATCTATAATAAATATTTACTTTAGTATTAAGTAATGAAGTTAAGGCGCCACGTCATAATTTGTCGGACGTTAAATATTGAGTAAAAAAAATCCGTAAAAAATCTAGGTCAAATCAATTCCAAAGGAATTTAAAATGTTAAATAGCATTAATTTTCTTCTAAGTATTGCTCATTACTTATTAGACTTCTATGAAATTTTCAAGATTTTGAAGTAATTTTACCCATATATGACGAAGTGTTTGTAGGCAGTAGAAGGTTATTTATGTACCTATCAGATTTCATGTATTTTTTTTACTTAGCTCGTAAAGCATCTATTGTGCTCTAAGATTTATATTCATAATAAATTAATTCTAGTTTGTTACAGAAGGTTTAATTTACCTACCTCATAGGCCATAAATTATAAGTTGTTTTAGTTCCTCACGGTTTTAAGTGTGAAGGATGCTAAATATGTATCAATCGTGAAACAAAATATATTTTACAGTACATATGGTGCTACTTTCACGCACTAGTGCGTAAAGTGCACTTTTTGTTCATATGTCGAAAGTTTAACTTACTGTAAAACGTTGTTCGATACACGTGCGAATAGGTAATTCGCAACTCGTGTCAATTTAAAACACTTCCTGTGGTCGTGTTTTAATTTATCGCCACTCGTTTCGAATTTCCTCTTTTCCGCACTTGTATCGAGAATAACTATTGTATGTCAACAGTTAGTTGGTATTTTTTCTTTTAATATAAATTATCCAATCAATTACTTATATTAATCTTGCATGTTTTATACTCTAGTATATATTTTTGTACAGTTAAATTTTGTTATGATATAATTTTGCTACTTATCTGCCTTGGAAAGTTTCTGAAGCAAATTATATCAAACTTATGAACTAACCGGCATAGCTCAATTTAGAATTAAGAGACGTCTTTTTTTTAATTTTTCATATGTTTTTATTATTTCTATTTAAAGCAAAGCCACGCCGCCAAAGTTAAAATTTAATACTGTTCAGTAAGGCCATCCCCTCTTAATGATGTTTAATATTTAAAATGCTAGCGATGATTTTTATACCCAATCTACGTTATAGTCAGTCACTTTACAAGGTTGTTAAGATTTTATTTAAAAAGTACTTCAAATATAAGGGTGTAATTTATAAATACACCCTTATATTTATTTTGTATTTTTATTTATTTATAAGGGTGTAAATGTAAGGGTGTAGTGATAACTCACTCATCAACCGTTTCTCCTTAACACAAATAGAGTGCAGCCTCCTATGCAAGGGACCTCATTAAGACGAAAGTGGATAGGACCCGTGCGAAATCGCCTTTTCATACAAAGGGAGTCCTCATTGTCCTCTGTGGATATTAATGTAATTGAAAATATTTTGACACAATTGGTTGTATATCAACCACAGCTATGACGCCACAGCTATCTACGTTTGGTTTTTTTTTCAAATTATTGATTATTATGAGTTAGGAGCATTTTAAAATTTGTATAAAATCTATATTTCGCTCCTAATTTTTACAATAAGTAATCAAAAAATCTAGAAAAGTTAAATGTAGGGGAATAGCGATGGTTAATAATTAATATACATAAAATTAAGCAAATATACATTCTTAAGACGAAAGAAGATGGGCGCTTCTACATACAAACGTAGTCTTCATTTTCCTCTCTGGATATTGACATAATGGAAAATATTTCTGTATAATTTGATGTATATTAACCATAGCTATGCCCCTACGTTTGACTTTTAAGATTTTTTAGATTTTTTGTTTATTGTAAAAATTAGGAGCGAAAAACAGATTTCATACAAATTTTTAAATGCTCTTAACTTATATAATACCTAATCAAAACTTTTAAAAATTCAAACGTAGGGACATAGCTGTAGTTGATATACAACCAATTGTGTAAAAATATTTTCAATTAAGTATGTTAATATCCAGAGAGGAAAATGAGGACTACGTTTGTATGAAAAGGCGATTTCGCGCGGGTCCTCTACTTATGTCTTATGCAGCCATTTTATATACCTGAACTTCCTCACGGCAGGACAACGAGGTCGGTACCTAATTTAAATTGTGTTTTGTGACTAAAAGTAAAAAAAAAACGTTTTAGTATCATAGATCAAAGAATTACATTTTAAACAAAGTACTTTTACAACCTTATCCGCTTCATTCTCGATCCTTAGTATTTAGACAATAAATTTAGCTCGATAGGCATAGCGCCGTTACGCGTTAAGGCAGTTTCGCTTAAAGACGTTTCGTCTAGGCAGCAAAATTTGATTTGATGTGACTTCACATTTTACAAAACATCAACAAACTTTAAAGCAAATATCTAAAGGTGATATTCGGATGACGAATGCAGCAGCATTACTGCTATTGCAACGTTGCTGCTGCAACGTTGAGCCGAGCGACGTCGCTGTCAATTGAGGTGCTGTCATCCGCATTACTGCAGCGATTAGAACGTTCAATCCGTCGCTTATTTTAATAAGCCCACCTTCCGAATGTCACCAATTACAAAAATTGTACGCAATTTCAAAAAGCTAAAAAAGTCTTGGTATTTGTAACCTAGCATGTGATGCACTACAATTTAATCTCTTGTCACCTGTCATTTGCTTTCTACCTTATTATGCCAGTTCCTTTAACATAGCTAAATAATTTTGTTACTATCTGTAATAAGTTTTTGGCAAAAATTTCATTTTTGGTACAAGCTCCACAAGCAACTAATATTTATCGAGACAATTCTAAAAACCTTAAACACAATTAGGTTGCGTTGTTTTATCAGTTTATCATAGAGTTCCTATTACCACCTCCTGTCTCCATCATCAGATCATAATATTGCATTGTCACCCGACTTACATAAGTATGCAAATTTTCAACTTCATCGGAAACCGGGAAGTGAGTCAAATTTAACTTGCAAGATTTGACCCTTAGAAACATAGTTACATATTACCTACATACTTACTTACATATGTACTGTATGTAATAGGTACATTGCAAGTTAATAAAAAGCTTCTAAAATTGTATTGTATATAAATGTTATAGGAACTGGCAAGAGAAAAGAGACTTATCCGCTGCCCAGGCGAATACGTCTTGCTTTAACGCCATGTTACGGCATGATTGTCTTCATAGCTGAGCGTAACCGGTGCGAGGGGAGGCGCGACGGCGGGCGGACGAAGCGCGGCGTCAGAACACGTCGTCGCTGGGGTCGTCGTCCAACTCACACAGGAGTTTGCTACTGTAAGAACAAAATTCACTTTTCATTTTCAGAAATTTGTCTTTATGTCTTGTCTCTAGTTCATGGCTCTCCAAAGTTTTTGACCCGAGGGCCAAGGTCAGGCCTCAGCTACAAATTCAACCACGACCATTTTTTTTTTCAACAAACAGCAGACCTATTTAATATGAGACTAAGGTTGTAAGAAAAAAAAGATATGTCTCAACCTAACTAAGGACGAGTGATTTGGATTTTTATAATAATGCTCTAAAATACTTTCATATAAATTTTTTTTTCTTTGGTTTTCTGAACTTATTGCATGATGTAGCGTCCGTGTGATATGAACCACAAGTCTACGTTTAGTTTCAAAACAAAGCGAAGATGTTCATAATATTAATACATGTTATGTTACATATGAAGTAGGTACACAGCACACAATCATGTGACAGTATAATCATACTGCATTATTATTCATTCAAATAAAATGTGTGCTTGTAATATGCACTACTGAATTTGAAAGTGCAAATGCTTTGCGTGTTTGTACTAGGTTAAATAATACAAGATTTTTTAAATGATATACGTTAAATCTAAGAAACTAACTAGAACTGTTAATAAAACACAAAATTATAAAAGCCTAACCTTCACGATAACTAAAACAAAATTGAAACATACCATCTTATAACCTACGAGTGTATTTTTAAAATAAATATGTAGGTACTTATTTAAAAAAAAAAACAACAAAAAATACGATAAAAAGCTTAAGTTAGGATTTAGAGTTACGTTACTCATTTAACTTAAGTGTAAGGGCAATTAGAATATAATCGTAAACAAATGAGGCCAGGCAGATAATACAAAGGTATTGAGTGAAAAGGGTTAAGGAAGTAATTGATCCACGCTACACTGTGCATGTGGTTCAACAATAACATACTTGAAAAGTTGCTAGTTCCTTTATAACTAATGTTGCAAACATGTTCTTCCTTCACCAAACTTGAAATCACTATCGGACCTGAAAGTCCAGCAATTCGAAACATCAATAACGCAAATGAAAATAAAAATCTACTCAAACTAAAATGAAACGAATTGTTATTTTTGGTAACGAAATAGGTACGTGGGTTAATCACTAAAATGGACATGAAGGCATGATACTCACTCCTCTTTACTAGCGAATGATTCTGCGTGCACTCTTCGATTGCAGGCCCTGTCGCAACAACGACAATGCCAGTACGCGAGGACACTTAGACTAAAGACGAATACCGCCGTTGGTAGCACCAGAGCCAACACCAGTCCTCGAATTGTAGAATCCCAAGAATACCTCGCCACTACCAAATCTGGTCTTGTTAAACTGTAGTAACAAGGGAATATCTTTGGTGCGTCCGACCCAGCGTAATCATTCGCAAACACCGAACAGTTCACTCTTGGAGGGTATCCACAACCTTCAGGGTTTATAAGAAATTTCAAGTCTGTTTCATCCCATTCGACTGGTACCGGCCCACCTTCAATAAACGGGGTTTTAGCTAGATTCACTCTTATCTTATGGCACTTTGTGTGCGCGGTCGTACAGCCTTCTCTACAAGACGCCCACGTGCAATTCGTCAGTGTCTCAGCGTGAACATGAGCTGACACAGAACATATTCCTGCTTCAGGTACAAATTCAGCCAGTATAGTTTGTATAGCTGGTTCAACCACGAATGGGATTAGGAAGAGGAAAGCAAACACAGCGAGTATGGCTGACGTTCCGAGGCAAAGTGATGTGTAGAATTTAAATCTTTCGAAAAAATGTGCAAGCAGCTGCTCCCTCGTCGGCTCTAGAGGTTTGAACTCTGGGCTCCCCGGTTCTGCGGAGGCACCCATTGGAAGGGTGGATCTCTCGGAGGCGGCCGGGGAGAGGCTTGTGCGAGACCTGCTCATGGTAGACATGGAGCCGAGGGTTAAGCGCGCGTCATAGCAAGCGTTTAATCGTCTCTTAGCGAACTAGCCGGGCCCTCGCAGAGGAGGGGAACGCCTGGAAAAGAAAAAAATAAAATAAGAAAAGTTATATAATAATATGCAGTTTTAAAAGTTTCAGGTGGTCAATTATACAACAACCATTTAGTCCCTCAAACGAAACATTATACGTACACATTTATAAGAATTTTGAACATTATTCATCACGTACAGGTAACCTTAAAATCGTTTAGTAATTGGTAGGTACCCATAAAAGTTCAAGTCAAGTCAATTTGAAACGTTCAATTTATTTAAAAACATTCTAGACTGTGAATTATAAATACATACCTAATAACACATTTAAATACCTCAATGGCTCGATAGTATGACCATTAAACATAATAATATGACTAAACCGACTATACTAACAATAATAACTTTCTTTTGCTCTTTCGTAATTCTTATTTAAATATATCTTTTAATGATTTAAAAAGTTTAAATTAAAACAGTTTCAAACAGTAAATAGCTCTTACGTGACTGATCTCAAAGTGGAGAAACAGGATCATTTGGAGACATTTGCATTTCCGCTTGTCCCCCAGCGCAACTTTTAAACCTCATCTTTGCATCGTCGCCGACTTCCACAGTTCGTTGGCACAGCATTAGCGTTATGCACGATACCACAACTAAGACCGTCGGCAGTATCAGAGCCACCATGAACTGACGATGCGTCGCATCTAAATCAAATCTAGTAACAGCTATTTCTGGATTGTTTTCCGTATAGAAACAAGGAAATCTGGCTTTAGCGTTATGATCTGCACCATCTCTGCCGTAATCTTTAAGGAATTCTTTACATTCATCAGCCAAGGTGTTAACGCAGCCTTCTAGATTGATCATCAAACGACTGTCATTGGCTAGGGTCAGCTCAACTTCAGCAGGAGCAATCATACGGTTTTGAACAGCTCTAGACTGATACAAATATTGGAGATAGGTGAAGTTAGTTAAATCAGAGATTTCTGGCTTCGGCAGTAATGCTGCGTTTATACAATCGACCGCTACTACTCCGGAAGTTCCGTTGTGCACTGCATGGCAAGATAACATTAAAACTTCTTCGCCATTATCCGTCCAAACTATAGCACCGGTGTCTTCTTGAGCTAATTTAACACATTTTGCTAGGAATACTCTGTCCCCACTTAACACTATTACGTTTTTGTTACGCGTTGGGATATCAACACAGCGGCGGTCACAATTGTATGGAGTTTTAATTTTCCTACAAGTGCCTCTATTACACGAGAACAATCCATGCACATCTATGCATGTAATCTTCCCTCTTCTACCGGAGCATTTTAACGGAGGATCTGTTTCTCTAAAAGCACATTCAAAAGCGTCAGTAATATTTATGCACTTCCCTTCAGTACAATTAAACGTTCCGGTTAAGTTTTTACACTCATCCCTAATGCAGTGATACTTCTTTGCATTTTCCTGATCTATACCGTAGCAAGTTTTATTAGCAGCACTTCCACATTCTGAGAGCAGTAAAGACGTCCCGTTCTTCCTGACGTTGACGTAGATTTGAATGCAGGCCCCGGAGGTCTTACTGAGGCACCACTCCCCACAGGAGCCCCAGTCACAATTGTCCTTGTTGATGGCTCGGGTTGTCGTGCACATTATTGGTGTTGGATCGATGCCGGACGCCGTAGCCCTTGTGTAGGGCATGTAAATGGCAACGGTGAGGTAGACCAGAGCCACCGCGCTGAGGACGGCTGTCATTTGACACACACATATCGTCCCACATATCTTTTGATCCTGTGGGGGTATGACCAGATCCTCTTCAGGGGTGGGTTTCGGCATCTCGTTACGAGCCGCGCTCTATCGTCACTGACGTACAGAAGGCAGTATTACGCATGCGCGATGTTTGGATCGATTGGACGCAGTGCAGGCAACCCCGAATGTGCTATTTTTTAAATAAAATGATGTCAATGCCCTATTGGTCAACAGTGCGTAATTATAGACACACGAATGAAATTGAAATGGACATCGTAAAGAATTCACGGAATTATAATAGCGAATAAGACGCGCGTACCTAAAGCAACATTCATTACATATCAAAGATACATGTTTGTAATATTTATATATTTATCATTGATGGAATCCAAAATTTCCAGAAAAAACAGTAGGTATAATTGTTAAAGGATGTATGTACCTATATACATTCGTTTATAAAAAAAAGTTACTAACGTATGTTACTCCACGGATACTTATAATATAAATCCTTAATGTAGGAATACTTAAACATTTATCCACTTTCATACTTATTATTTACATTAATATTATATTAGTGTAAAAAATGTCAGTCAAATAAAAACGCTCTTTAATAAATACATTTAAAAAATAATGTTCTGTGTAACTAAATCAATGTTTTCACATTCGTGTGCCAAACTAAAGTTACTAACGCATGGACTCCACGGATACTTATAAATCCTGAATATAGGAATACTTACTTAAACATTTATCCACTTTCATACTTATTATTCATATCAATATTAGTCTAAAAAATGTCAAAGTCAAATAAACCCGCTCTTAAAAAAATATATACATATGTAGTCAATGTCCATTAGTGATATCCGTTCAAAAAAAATTAATAAATATATTTAAAAAAAAATGTTCTCTGTAACTAAATCAATGTTTCCTCAGAAAAAGATTGTGTTTAACCTCAATTCATGGAAAGATTGCCTGCATTATTATCATACCAATGTACGGTCACATATTACTGATAACTGCCAGGTAACCCTAATAGCAATAGGTTCAATTATGGCCTGTTAAATCTAAATAATAATTCACACCTATTTATTAGCATTGTTATACATATACGTAAAAATCAATAAACTCGGCATTATAACTATGAGCAACAAATAAACTTACCGGAAAAGCACAACCGGGGCACGACTCACACTACCTTCGCTTTTTGTATACTTAATAAAATATAAAAAACTAAAGGCAAACTTATATTTATCATTATATTTAGAATATCATCGTATATTTATGTAGTTTGTTTTCCTAGCATTTGGTATGTTTCCCGTTCACACATTCGCGATGATCAACTAAGGTGAAGTTGTAGCGGGCGGCGCTGCGCACTGCGACGTTTGCCGTACCAACCTGAAGTCGGTTGCGCAGTGAAAAGTTGAGTTTATTATGACGATTTGGGTGATGCGTATAGTTTAGTTTTTAATTTCTTGTAAAGCCATAATCTGAATTACGTAAATCACAGCCAATTCGGCATTAATGCCCAAATGAGTTTAGAACACGTTTCTATTTCAAGTTTCAAACAAAAAATAAAGAAAAATACATCACAATGTAAACAGAATAAACATAATTTAATACCATTTTAAAGAACCCGGTTATACCTAGTGCATAGCGCTCTCGGCTACGCAAAAAAAAACTTAGTTAACTTGAACTTAGGTATGCTAAATGCGATATATGCATTATAAAGACCATCGCAAAATTTCTCGGAAAATTATCTTAAGTTTAACTTGTTAAAATCATTTTTAAGTAATAAGAAGCATGTACGTACATATTGTAGGACAGGCATCTCCGTATTCGAGTAAATATTTTTTCACACTAATCGTATGAGTCCAACTTCTATTCTCTCAGTCAGAAACACACGATGAAACATTAAGACAGTATGTTTACCTTTGAACCAAAGTTTGGTTTTGGGTTTAAGAACGCATGCGCGAATTATTGCCAAAGTCTGGTTGAGTTTAGAAGTTGCAACGTTTCCATCGACTTTGGTGTGAAGTCGCATCCTAGCGTTTTCACATTGCCCGATCCGATATCGGATGTCGGATGAAAGTAAAATGTGAGACATATGTGTTTTTCTAAGGGTTCCTTTTATACATTTTTGGTACGGAATCCTAAAAAGGATAGATAACTCAAAAAATATGGACTTGATGCCATATGGCACTCTCCTGCAGCTGTTTTTCTCACAGGCGTTTTCCCACATCCTATATCGGATATCGGATCGGACAATGTGAAAACGCTCAGGATAGCCATCCTTGGAATCATTAGGTACCTACTCAATTCGTACAATCGTTTAACTGTGGCTGTATAACATCCTGCCTTTACTCATTTACGCAAGTGTAAGGTAAAAAATATTTTTGGTATGTTCCTTTTGGTACCCGCCTTATGAAATCGAGTAAAGAAAACAAAAGAAATCAACAACAATTTATTTTAACAATTTACTTACATCATTTTTGATATAAAAAAAAAGATTCAATGCGGGATTAGTAAAATTAGAACAATTACCAATTGTTCCAAGCGGGGAAATAAAGACACTATTTTTCCATTTTATTTCCACCCAGTTGCTCGTGGGACGGGGACGCAGAGGAGTATACCACTTTTCTGCACTAGAGCAGAAACGTATAACTATCTGCGCGCTTTTTAAAACAACAACGTCCCACTTTCAGAGCATGAGATATTATACCTACCTACCTTATTCGAATTATAAATTTTAATAAAAAATATCGATTCTACTAAAGATCAATTTTATATTTCTTCGAAAAGACCTCGGAACTATGCACTATATTAGAATACTCTAATGCTGCTAACCCATCACAGCATTCACAGACACAAGATTACGCAATCTTGATGTAATCTAGTTACACTGTCAATTGAGAGCAATCCTACCTGTTACTTCGGTAGTAAATCTGAGGTCAGGACTCGGATCGCACTGGATTTGTATGGTTTCATTGTTATCCTAGTTGTCTACTACACTACACTAGTGCGTGGCCCAGAGAACCAGTATCCCTTTATCCATCGCAGACCTTGACTTCAATGGGTAATCACTACAATGAGCCTCTAATTTACCTAGAAAAACTGTGTGTAGATAATTTGTTCATTATCAATATCATTATCAACATAATTAAATAGTTAAATACTCTATAGGTACTTTCTAGTACGTATTAGGAAAGCTATTATCTTTTTTTATTTTCTTGCTTTTAAAAATATGATTACATTCGTAATTCAGAAGACATACTACATTTTATGTTTATGGAAAATATTGAATCTGTCTGTCGATGCAAACCCTGCCCCCAACTTATTTTAACATTTCAGGTTACCTACTTACATGAACATTATTGATCGTTACAACGGCATTTAGAAGATTGGATAAACTGAGTTCTAAACTACGTACCGACCTCCACAAGCAAGACCCGAGTTGACCGAAAATGCCTTAACTTGTGTGTATTCCATACTGACATATGACATATGCCGTACGAATAAACAGGTAGAAATGAGAAAATGAGGCCTAATAAAGAGAACGAGTCCAAATAGCGCTACCCGATACCGAATGATGTCATGTTTCAAATTATTCTATTACCTATCTATAAGAGTTAATTGAGTAGGTACTTCCCGCATAGGACCAGGCTGTACACAAGTACGAGTACGCATGGTTAAAGAAAACGTGTCTACGAAATCTAGGATTTAACAGGTATTATAAAATGTGTTAGGTACCACGAAATAACTCGAAAAGTAGTAATGTGTGTAGGATTGATATAAAGAGGCTAGCAAAAAACGATGAGACCCATTTCTTTTTAGGGTTCCGTAGTTAAAGGAACGCTTATAGTTTCGCCATGTCCGTCTGTCTGTCTGTTTTAGGGTACCTCCCCTACACGTAAAGTAGCGGTGTTTTTTTTAGGGTTCTGTAGCCAAATGGCAAAATGCGGAACCCTTATCGATTCGTCATTTCTGTCCGTCCGTATGTCACAGCCACTTTTCTCTGAAACTATAAGAACTATACTGTTGAAACTTGGTAAGTAGATGTATTCTGTGAACCGCATTAAGATTTTCACACAAAAATAGGAAAAAAAAACAATAAATTTTCGGGGTTCCCCATACTTGGAACTGAAACTCAAAAAATTTTTTTTCATCAAACCCATACGTGTGGGGTATCTATGGATAGGTCTTCAAAAATGATACTGTGGTTTCTAATATCATTTTTTTTTTAAACTGAATAGTTTGCGCGAGAGACACTTCCAAAGTGGTAAAATGTGTGTCCCCCCTGTAACTTCTAAAATAGGAAAATGATAAAACTGAAAAAAATATATGATGTACATTACTATGCAAACTTCCACCGAAAATTGGTTTGAACGAGATCTAGTAAGTAGTTTTTTTTAATACGTCATAAATCGTAAACCGCAATTTACCTTTCACACACGTTTCACATAAAAAATACATTGTTAAAAATTATGTAATGTACGGAACCCTCGGTGCGCGTGCCCGACTCGCACTTGGCCGGTTTTTTTTTTCGCTTCAACCCTGCAGGGTTATAGGACAAGATATGTTAGGAAATAATCGCTCCGAAACTAAAAACAATTGTGCCCCCTCCCCCCGCTCCTTTAACTTTTGAACCATGGCTCCAAAAAATATGAAAAAAATCGTAGAAATTGAGTTTTTTTTTATTTATTTTTTTTGAGTTATCGCAAAAAGTCTCCCCATGGGTCCAAAAAATATGAAAAACATCGTAGAAATAAGCTTAAGAGAAACATTAAATGAAAACTATACCGAACATGATCAGTTTAGCCGTTTTTGAGTTTTTATTTATTTATTTAAGTTATCGCAAAAAGCCTCCCCTTCATAGTAAACGACGTGCAACCACGCCACAGTTTAAAGTTATTATGACATTAAATAGGTTTTTAAAGTTATTTGGCATTATTCATGTAAATAAAATAAAGTTTGTGTCTGTTTATGTATAAAATAAAACAAATGTAACATAAAAATTGCTTATTTTACTCATTCAATTGTTATTTATTTTTAAACAATAAAAAAGTGCAGGTTTTTTTTTAGGGGACGGAAGAATTGAAAAATATAATTGTTTATTTCGAGACATTTTTTATCCGTAATAAATTTTATAAATTAGTTACTAAGCTACCGAATGACACTTCTTTTACACATTGTGCGACCGATAATTTGGCCGGATAAGGTTAGTTTGGCAAGTGCGCCCGTGTTTTCCACAAAGCTTTAAACTTGGTATAGTGGACGATTTATCGATAAAATGTATCGTACCGTTATATACGTCATTAACGGCTCCACTATAGCTGTCCAAAGATATTTTAAATAAAATAACATACAAATACAATATTTTAATATTGGGCGCTAATTAATTTTACAGAATTGGAGCATAATTGACCACAGGGGAGCAAAATAGAACCATTTTACGCTACGACTGTTAAATATTTATACACATAAACACACGCACGGAGCGCACATATTCGTTTTATTTATCTTCAACGATTCATACTTAAATTCGAATCTTATTCAAATAACCAATAAAAGTGTTGTCTGCAAAAACAGGTCATAAATTTCATACTAAATGCATTTCATTTAATACTCTTAGATTGAAAATATGCGCAAACCTAGTTCTGTATTCATTTAATATTAAAATAAAATCCATTCGACTAAACTGTAGGTACAGTCGCCAACAGATATATCAGAGCGGCTAAGGCGCTCACAAATATCTGAATACGCCTCTATTGTCAGGGCGTTAGAGTGCGTGTTCAGATATTGTGAACAATTTGGCCGCTCCGATATATCTGATGGCGACTGTAACAGTCAGTAATACTACCTAATGATATACTACTTAAGAACTCTGAGGAAAAAAATCTAGGTAAGACCCAAAAGTCAAGATGCGGCTACGGCGAAAATCGAAAATCGAAGATGTCCATCTCTATCGTTTTTGCCTCATTCGAGTGACAGGGACGCAAAAAGTCAATTTTCTAATTTCGGAGTCATAGGTGATTTAGTATATATATGTAAGTATTTGCATATCATATATGTCGTTGTCTGAGCACAAAAACAAAAGCCTTTTTGAGCTTACTGTGGGGCTTAGTCAATTTGTGTTACATATAGGATGTCCTATAATATTTATTTATTTATGTTGGTAGTAACGCTCCTGGATCGCGTTTCAATGCTAATTCCGGCTAATAGGGTTCATAATGAAAACAGGTTAGAACCCTCATATTTTAAATGAGTAAGTTTATTTTTGATCGAACTCATCGATTACCTACTCGTTTTGTTCAAACTAAAAATAAAAATTCAATAATCCAATCCCGGGCGCACACGGCCGTCCACACAGTGTTCAGCGAGCTGCGTTCGGAAAAGAAACTGAACTTACGGTGCCTTAAGAGGCAAGAGGACGGCCGTTTCTCCGTACAAATGTAGTCCCCATTTTCCTCTCTGGATATTGACATAATAATGTAAAATATTTTTACATAATTTGATGTATATTAACCATAGCTATGCCCCTACGTTTGACTTTTTTTTAATTTTTGGATAATTCTAAAAATTAGGAGCAAAAAACAGATTTCATATAAATTGTTAAATCCCTAACTCTACGTTCTTGTATACGACCGGGTCTACCGTGATTTAATTTCATTGTTGTTGTGTTTGAAATTAAATCGCGGTAGACACATTCGTATAGTTGGGTCAGCCGCATTCGAGGGAAGCCAGTGCTGTCAAACTGGTTTAACTTGGCAGATATAATTAATACCAATTTATTTGTTGTCACTTCTTAAAATGCAAGCGAAGCAAGCAATACATTATAATTAAATATGTGTTCAAAACACGAGTTTTAAGTCTTATACCTAATAATTAAAAATTCGAATAAAGTCAAACGTAGCTATGGTGTCAAACTATTTTCAATAATGTTAATATCCAGAAAATGAGGGCTACGTTTGTATGAAAATTTCGCGTGGGTCCTCAACTTTCGTCTTAAAAATAAGTTTAAGGTTTTCAGTGTTTTTTTTTGTTTATATAATTGGAAATAATTATTCCAACATTCCAAAATAATATAATCACTTTTAACAGTTCCAATCCTTGAACAATGCGTAAAGAAAATAAAAAAAATTAAGGTATCAAACCAAAGTACTTCCTTTCAATGAAAATTAATTTGAATTGGATGGAATGTTTAATTTATGAATTTTCTCCTAAAACTTCCGTTTTTAAATAGATAATAAAAGGACGTAAGTGGCGTAAAAGTCCTCTTTTGCTGGTGCATGTTTTTTGTATGCTGCTTTTTACGAATCTACTGAAGGTACGGAACCATTCATTTTGCATGGAACGCATACTCGGTCGGTTTTTAATGAAATGACTGTTAATTTAACCCTTGTCATCTACCGTCGCTGATAATCAAACAGCTAACGCATAGTATAGTTGGTTATTGCGATTTGGTTTTATCATGATTAATTTGGTGCTGTGAATCCTGAAACTCCAAGACTATGAGTATGATAGTTTATTTGAATTTTATTAAATGATATGAAAATTTAAATGAAACGATGGGTTGTCTCGCCCGCATTTGATTTGCATAGAGTATTATTTTTATTGGTAGGTGGTTGTGTTCTCTAAAATAAGTATACACTTTTCTATACAATTAGTATGGCAAATTGGGTACTTAAGTTGGGGCACCGACCGTACCTACCTGTCGAACAAGGGCCTGACAGTCTTTGATAGAGAAAGATAGTCTTATTGCGATTCCTATAAGAGGAAAGAGAAAATAATGCCATGCTTGGTCTTAATCACCAACCGGGCATTTTTTCATGGTCGGGTTATGGCATCATGTGGGCATCATAGCAAGGAGGCTATGGCGAAATACCGAAATTTATAAGAGTGAAAGAGAAAAGACATTGGACATGCAAACCGGACAAATTGCGTAGTGTACATTTTATATGAATATTCTTTCTATTACCCCCGGTCGCTCGGTGTCGCGTCTATTACTACTTGTCTATACTATGTCTATGCTGTCGAAAGAACTAGGTAGGTATAAATTTTGTCGGCTTTTGGTAACGATGGTACCAAGCCGCTTTGCTAAGTTGATAAGTTGCTAACAAATATTTGTTAATTTATTTAAGTATATTTTTATAGGATGCGGAACCAAAGAGAAAATAGGTACGCCACTGTTTGGTCGCTTAAATGCACAAATCTACTACAACAACGGTTACGCTTAAAAATATGTTATTAAGTGTACGAAAGGGAAAAGCCATCAAGTGAATCATGAATATTTTATGAGTGAGATAGAGACAGACTACAGATGAAAATACGTGACTACTTTTGAGTTTAATAGCGGCCGCTAGCGGCCACTGTTAAAAAAATCCAAATAATTTACGCAATCACATATTATTTCTGAATAGGGGATATTACTGCAATGTTCTGCCACCAGAGTGCAGCACTAGCCTTTTTAGTAAACCATAGAGTAACTTATACATACTGTACCTTTAACAGGTTTTTGACAAGTTTTCAGAGATAATAAAATATGACATTGATGCATCAAGGTTTGTTTACAGAGGACCTACCGGGAAATGCGAATCTGAAATTTCGCTTACTGCCTCATTATGTATTTTCTTGTTTCACGATAGACCCTCAGATTGTGATAGTGGCGCCCCCTACGCAGAGTTTCGTGTAATATTCCCTATTAAATACTTCCAACTTAGAGGGTATAACCAAACTGAGTAGCCATTAACAGGCGTTCCCCTCTGTCGAAAATAGGCGGCCAATGGTCATAGACAATGTATGGACTGACGTTTATCTGACATGGCTATTTTTAAGTTACGTAAGTATACATTTGACATGTCCCTCCCCCGCAAAAATCGGCAGACTGTTTTGTACATAAAATTACAGACATGGCGATGGCGTCTCTATTTGGTTATATATATATCCTCCAAGACTTCACATCACACCTACACTTGACATCACTCCTATTATTTTGGACATACTTTTGATATTTGACAATTTAATCTGCATCCACATATCAGCCCCACATACGCACACTAATAACACAAATACACATAAAATTATTAATATAGAGCTGTACCTAAGAATGGTACATTATGCTAGTAGCGACCGACCCCAACCGTCCCGGGACCAGTCTGAAAGTCAGCGCGGAGCCCTCTGGCACCGCACATGCTAAGATTGGGACCCTTTGCCTCACCATAGATTTAAGTTATAGTTATTATTATTATGTTAAGTTAATGTATAAGTTTAAGTTTAGTTTATATTGTATTTTTAAGCTATCTTTTTCACAAATTGTAAATTATTTTCCTAAGGTGTGGCAATAAAGATTTTTTTTATTTTTTTATTTTATTTTTTTAATACTATCTTAAGCAACTAAAATAAATATACAAGATTGCCTCTTGTATATATTATTTATTTTAGTTGCTTAAGAGAGTATTAAGTAGGTACTAACATGTATGGACCATTAAGGATGACTCACGTTGGACCGGGCCGTGTCCGGGCCGGAGCTTCCGGCGCTACGTTTTCTATGGAAAGCATCACGTGATCACCTGTCATGTCATAGAAAAGTAAGCGCCGGAAGCTCCGGCCCGGACACGGCCCGGTCTAACGTGAGTCATCCTTTATGAAGAAGTCTGAAATAAACGTGTTTGTTTTGTAACACGCACGTGACAGGCATGATGACAGATGATAAAAAACCGACCAGCTTAGCCCTACTGATGTAGATGTCTAGATGTGCTAAAACAATACAGTCACATGTGGCCAACTGTACTGCTAGATGGCCAGAGGCCGAAGGGTCAACGGACAACAATAAATCAATCGAGTTATTGCATTAAGCTGTTATTCTGATTGTCGAATCGCAATTTATCAGTTAGCCTGTGCTCTTTCCACACTAGGTGTTTTGGTAAATAAGCGATGCTGGGAACAAAAGAATAAGCTATTTTGTATTTGGTATCTAGGCAATATTGAAAATACCTAGTTGTACCAAACTCAAAGGACTGAGGTATTTTAGGTAGAGCTAAATCAAAATGAGTAGGTCCGTGACCGAAATTTTAACTTTTACTCGAGCTAAACACTTTATGGCAACATCCTTACTTAATTTTTCGGTGCAAAGCTAAGTCTGACACTGACGATATTGCATTTTATTTGAGGCGGTTTTAAGACAGCTTTGTCATGGTCAGTCAGTGTAACCGATAGGTACACTTAAATACTTTTTCTTTCGGTTAAATTTTACTATGCAGATATTTCGTTCTTTGTTCTAGGTATAAAATCAGATAAAAGTGATAAATTTGATAATATATCAAATCCATTGTAATTTTCCGCCCCGTGTGAACAGATGCTGGTAGGTGCGATGGCTCGCAGGCTGTGCCCGGATCTTTCCAGACCGCACTTACCAATGCAGGGGTGCCCAACCGCATTTTTATGTAAACATTACTAGGTTTCCTAGTAAACAGTAAACACGTATTCGGATCTGGTATCTTTTATGATACTATGTAGATTTCACTAATTTATGCTCTCTGAGGGAGCACTACAACCACTTACTTAGTAATTTATGGAAATAAATGCATTATAGTCATGATAACACGACTGTTAAGTGAATAACTAAGGCTGTTAGAGCTCCCGAATATGCACTGTGGTTGCAGCAGCTGAGCAAGGAACCTGCATTTTGTTCTATAACCTACGAGTATAACCTATAAACACAAAGTATCCTTCTATATAATGTCATATGCTTATTTGCCACCGTTGTGGCACGAATCAAATAATTGTTGCATGTGTTGTTAGATAATAGTATCAAAAGTAAAATAAAATAAAAATATATCTTAGTACTATACTAAATATACTAATCATATGTAGATCGTTAAATGTGATAAAACTAATTTCGTTATTTATTCAGAAATATAGAATATAGGAAAAAAATATTTCTCTGGATTGTTTCAGGCTTCGGATTCATTATAAATAGACTTATTTAGAAATGCTACTGTATTGCTTATCTATTTTTTGTACACAAAAAATAGTGGAAAATTACCAGATAAACACATACCAACTGTGCCGTATCCCTGATATCCCGCAGATTAGCATGAGTGCGGTGAATCTCGCGCAGGTCCGCGGGTATAAAGCGCGCGCCTCCCGTAGGACGCACCACTGTTCACTCGGGAGCAACATGAAGACCTTCCTAGTATTCGCTGTCTGCCTAGTCGCGGCTCAGGTGAGATTTCATTTATTTTTTGGCAGTAATGTTTTACCAACATCTTCACTCTATTCACTGTTTGAGTTGTCGGTGTCTGGCCGAAGGGTGTGGTAATTCGGTTTCTGTGGGAATCTGCCGAATCCTACACCAGAACAAATTATTTTTAGTTTCCAAGGTTGTAATTATTGTGTCTGATAGTCTGTATCCTTTTTTTGCCTGTTTATAAATGATTTTTGATTTGATCTTCGATTATACTATGTATATATAAAAAAAATACATTTTAAAGTGTATCTAATTGGAAGTAAGAGGATGTTTTTCTTCCACTTTACACTTTATTATGTGAGGGATCAATAAATAGGTTCTTAACCTTTGGTATGCTTAGTAGCAGATCAGCTCCATATATGTTCAACTTAAACATGAAGTTGTCTAGATTGCTATTTAAATAGCAATTTATTGACAGCGCATACGAAAGGTTAACATTTCTTCATGGTCATTTAAACCACTGTGTTCTAAAGGTAAACTCGCACAACGAGTTTTGTTATATTGTGGCATCTAATAGATCGGTTGAATTGTTTGTATCTTAGTAGCTTAAAATTTTATTAATATGCAAAAACGAGTGCTGGATAAAACGAAAAATTTACATACCCGTTATATATCGATACGCAAAGCAAGTCAAAGATAGATACCTACCTATACAGGGTGGCTAAGAAGAGTGCATTCCTGTTGCCAGGGAGGTTTTGGGATTATACTGAGCAAGCACTTATTTTTTGGCCACCGTGTATATTATAAGAAAATTATAATGAGTTGTAACTCATCGAAATGCCGTCTACCTGGCCCCTAAATACCTGAATTAAATTTAGACTAGCGAAGTCTGAACCCCAGAAAATTAAGACTATGTTGCCATCAGGCCCTGACCGACGAACAGAAGGAGAAGCTAAAGAAGCACCGCGCGGAGTGCCTCGCGGAGACCAAGCCCGACCAGCAGCTCGTAGACAAGCTCAAGACTGGAGACTTCAAGGTAAGAGGCGCCGCCCTACTGGGCAGGACACTTTCCCCTTCAGCCAGCTGCTAGTTCATCTTACAAACACTGCGCGGAGTGCCTCGCGGAGACCAAGCCCGACCAGCAGCCCGCCGACAAGCTCAAGAACAAGGTAAGAGGTATCGCCCTACTGGGCAAGACACTTTATTCTTTTATACTTACAGATATAGCATAGCTAGGTACGCCTAAAATTAGATAATGAGTAGAACGATCAAATGCAGATTTTTTTGTCATATTAAATATTATACCACTGCTAAGGAATTTATTTCAATAGATGATTACTGAGACAGCATTTACCATAAAAATAATATACAAAAAAAACACTAATGGATAACAACAGCGTCATAGGAAGTTCAATGAAACATGTCGACTTTAAGTATATTAAATTAGAAATATAGATATAAACTCCCAGAAAACCTCCATAAATAATCAACATAAATTTATATCAAATAAAACATTCGTACTCACCACTCAATTAAGTGCAATTACCAGTTACCGGGATTCGGATCCATCAACACCACCAGCTTTGTAGGCAAGACGTCATCGACGAGGCTAAGCGGTCGTCATTAAATTAACAATGTGAATTTCATTAATCGGATGGCTTGTTTCAGACGGAAAATGAGCCCCTGAAGAAGTATGTCCTCTGCATGATGATCAAGTCAGAGCTGATGACCAAGGACGGCAAGTTCAAGAAGGATGTCGCGCTCGCCAAAGTTCCTAACGCAGGTAACGAAAATTAAATCTATATTAAGTATTTTTCACTCATATCTATCTATCTATCATAAGCTCATAATATATACTTCCTTTAATACATATGTAACTATTAAATTCAGCTTACACACTATACCAGCAATTGTTCTGTCCAAATTCTAAAACATAGATAACACTCATACATACATGTTAACATAATTCTAAGCCATTTAGTTTTCGACTAACAGCGAGTAAGGGATAATGCATCAAGGGTCTGCCTGAAAACCAGCGGCGTAGTAAATACACTGCAACATTATGCTGAGGCAAGCTCCTATTTAACACGCATGAATATTTCTCTCTGATATGTGCAACACAATTTCTTAGTTTTTTAAGTCTAAATTTAAGGTTTATCTGTAAAAAATGTACTACGCTATCTGTTAACTCTGCCATTTCATGTGATGTTGAATAAAAATGTTCTATTCTATTCTATTCTATTCTAAATGATTAACTTTTCATAGGTTGTTTAATGTATAATTGTATTTAGTACCAATGACGAAAAAATCTTTACAAGATTATTTCCGTATAAGCCACAAAATGTTTCCAAATAAATATTAATACATTTTCTTTCATTTTGAGCTCACACCATCAATCTATTCTGTATTCTTTATTGATTCCATGGCTATGGCCTGGCTGTGCAAATACAAAATGTTACACATGAAGACACCTAAAATATAATACTCTTAACAGAAAATTCTAGAGCTTGATTTCTTTTTTTTTAAGCTGACAAACCCGCCGTTGAGAAGCTGATCGACACATGCTTGGCCAACAAGGGCAACACCCCGCAGCAGACCGCGTGGAACTACGTCAAGTGCTACCACGAGAAGGACCCCAAGCATTCCATCATCGTCTAATGACCTAACAGAATCAGCCATCGGATTCCGCGAGGCACCGGATCCAAATCCAACAACTCGTTTTCAATCATTTTTTTAATTTAAATACACTTTGGCAGCCGCAAAATTACCTTACAAACGTGACTTTTGCCTTTTAAAATTAATGTTTTCGTAACAACATATAAAGTCACTTTTACGGGCGTTTGTTTTGCTCAATAAAATTGGACCTCTGAGTTGTGCGGGTACTGTACCAAATTGCATTTCGTAGGTTGGAATGGAAATGGTTGTGAAAACCGATAAAGTATTATAAGTACGTTAAGAAAACTGAACATACTGCCTTACGAATTTACTTTTTAGTTTGCAAAATAAAATGGGACTCCGTATGATTGAATTTATTTATTTTTCCTTACAATTTATTTATCGTTAACAAAAAAACTAAGCACTGAGCTCTGCTTAAAACACAATTAACAAAAAAATATCGTTTTAAATAATAAACAATCAAAACCTAGCTCAAAAAGGATGAAATAAAATATTATATATCGTCGCTGCGCGTACAAAAGTCGCCATGTGTTTTTAACCTACTTTACAGGAGACACAAAAAACTGTTTATTTCGATAATTATTGGACATAAATGAATCAATATTTATATTTATATTATTTTATTCGAGCTAGCAACTGATGAATGTTAGAAGTTATTGGTACCGATTAGTGTTAATTACCAACCTACCGAACCTATTTTTTCAGCCCCGACGCAAAAAGAGGTGTTTTATATATAAATATATATGTTTGACGCCAATGTCTGTGTGTCTGTCTGTGGCACCGTAGCTCTCCAAAGGATGGGCCGTTGGGTTGCCGTGGGCCGACTTTGACGCTTTTTTTTTCACATGAAAGCGAGTTTTCTTGCGGTTGTTCTTAACTATGTTTTATAGAAATCGATCCAGGAATTTGAAGAGTATCAACACTTTTCCAAAATGATGTCAGACATATTTGGCATAAAATGGACTTTGTTGGCATATTTTTTTAATTTTTAATTTTAATAGTTATTATTGAAATCCGCTTAATAGTTAGGCAGCTGAAAAAAGATTTTGATTTCCAGGCGTATTCTAATTTTTATAACAGGATTTGAATAAGATTTCCATGAAATATGGATCTGATTTGACGTTTTTGTTTAAAGAAATGTCACTTTTAACACTGACAGATTAGATTCATATCTACCTAATCCAAATCGAATTCACATCCTCTTATTAAAAGGTATCTATTCTAATTTCATTGGTATAGGGTATCTATAAATTGTAAATACAGATGTCAATCACAATGAATAAATCAACGATGATCAACTCTGGCCAACGTGGGACTCGAACCCCATCCACATCCTTGGATTGCCGGTTGAAGCGCTCGTGGCCTAGTGGTAAGAATTCTTACGCCTCTCACGGCCGTCATATTGAATTTAATTTGATAAAGTACTTAAGTGGTCTACACTTCTACAGAAGGAATATATAGTTGATGTTTGCTTGTTGAAGTGTTTTCTCTATGAAGATTTTTTTCCACAAAGGTATGTAGTATTTTTTGTCTAGAATTCAATTACCGTAAACTCAGGTAACTATAGCCCTATACTACAACTATGTTCCTGTTTTTAACGTTGATTCTTAACGAGCCTTTCTGATTTGTACTCGTTACATTTATTTTGGAGCTACATCAGTGCTTTTTCTATATTATATACTCAACATAATTTGAAAAACAATTAAGTTATGCATATTTTACTGGAATTTGGACCATAGTTGTAAGTTGTGGACATTAAAGCTTCCGTAAAATCAGGTAATTTTAACCTGATTTAACGGAAGCTTTAATGTTGCTCTAGTCCATATTTTAGAGCGCGCAGATTTAGAATAAAAGGCGACATTCTTAAGGATAAAACACATCTTCCAAGATGGTAGCGGTTCCTCGAGGTTTTCAAACATCAGATGGTCTGGACACGAAAATAGGACCTTTTATTAGAATACATACAAATTTTCAGGAAGACAATTTGACCTTAGTTCTATTTCGATTGTGCTATATTTTAAGCAATGAAAAATGAAAATACGTAGTGGTTTTGACTTAGAAAGACTCCAGGCACAAACAGGTGAATGTCTACTTGTGCTAGGTACACAAGGTTCAAGGTTCTATTTAGGTAGATACATAAATAAAGGTACATTGTACCAATTTTAGAATTACAGGTTATCTTATAGATTAAGAAATCTTTTTTCACCACACCAGGCTTGCTAGGCTTTCTTGATTGTTCAAAAACTGATAAGACATTTTATCCACATGTGACGCAAATTAAGTACTTAATCAAATGCAAATTTTGTGTTGTTTTCTTATGTGTGCTGGTAGAATTGACTTTAAAATTAAGATTTTGAATGATAAATATTTAATAACATTCATTTTGAATCGATTTGCTTTGATTTTGTTTAATATCTTACAGTTACCTGGTATTTTCCTTGTGCTGGTGTGGTGAAAATTTTCGTGTTTCAGTCGGTGGCAAAATTTGTTTAACCCTCGTGTCTTGAAACCCTAGCAACGCTCAAGATTACATTTTTCGAACTACTCGCTACGCTCGTGAAATTTTAAAAATTATTAGCTCAACAGGTTAAACAACAACTTTGCTAAAACAAATAACTATTAAATTAAACCATTGACACGTCTCAATTTATATTATTTAATTTAAATTTAAAAACCCCCGACAAAGATATAACATTTATAACAGCACCACCTAGTGTATTAAACCAAAGTAAACCTATCCTATTAAGAATTATCTATAACCGGTCAAGTGCGAGTCGGACTCGCGCACGAAGGGTTCCGTACCATTACGCAAAAAACGTAAAAAAATCACGTTTGTTTAATGGAAGCCCCCACTTAAATACCAACCTATTTATTTTATTCTTTTTTTAGTAGGTATTTGTTGTTATAGCGGCAACAGAAATATATCTGTGAAGATTTCAACTGTCTAGCTATTACGGTTCATGAGATACAGCCTGGTGACAGACAGACGGACAGACGGACAGCGGAGTCTTAGTAATAGGGTCCGTTAGGGTTAATCCGTTTTTACCGTTTGGGTACGGAACCCTATTAGTATTAGGATAGAGCGGTACTGTCATAGTAAATTTTGTAACCACAGTAAATTCACTGCCATCTATCGACACACTTTAAAACTAAAAATGAAGATTTATAAAAATACGATAAAATGTATTTAAGTATGGATAAATTATTTTTTTATTTGCATTTATTATTTTTATGATTTTGACCCAAGTCCTTTACTGATATGCGTTAAAACTGTTAAATAACAAACGAAACCATCAACGCCCTCTATACGAGAGTAGGCCAAAGGTAGTAGCGCCATCTGATCGAGAATCAAATTTTCGTGATTTCCGAGGCACGTTTTTTCCTTAGACCAGGGTTTCAGTGGGGTCCACGGACCCCTTAGGGGTCCGTAGCATTCTTTATCGGGGGTCCGCAGTAAGTCAGTTACCTACTTTAAATATACTTATTAGAAAATTTTGTAGTAAACTTGACGAAATCTAAGTGTAATGTAACTTAATTTAAAAATAATTTAGGAAAATAATAAAAACCCTCGGGTTTTTATTATTTTCCTAAAATATTTTTTGACCGGGGTCCGTGAAAATATTTAAATTGTGAAAATGGTCCGTGACTGCAAAAAGTTTAAGAAAAAGGTTAACTTGCTATTCTATTCAGTAGGCCAAGTTGTTTTAATCGCCATCTATTCATCGAACAGCGCGGCTCCTGCACACAAGTCAACTAGCACACTAGTTGTACAAAATAGTTAGAATGAAATTTGTTAGAGGGCGCTGGAATCAAATTTTCAAAGCGCCATCTATTAATTGTAGTTTGCAACATGCACGCTGAAGGTTCGCGTCACAGCACAGCATGCTCATAATTATAGAAGTTTTGATAAAATCCGCTAGATAGCGCTTATCGCAACTTAGTATTCATTACAGATATTTTTGTTGTTGTTGGCTTGAAGTGGCGCAGAATAGGGCAGAGTGGCGCTCTCTTGTGTCGGAGGCCAAGATCCTTTTTGGGTCACTGAGCTAGTGAAGTGAGCGTGTGTGTGTGAGATATTTTTGTTCAAAACGCCGCGGCGGCATTGTTCAATCAAAGATAGATATAACTCCGTAATAGATGGATACAGTCTAAGAAAAAAACGTGCCTCGAAAATCACGAAAATTTGATTCTCGATCAGAGGGCGCCACTAGTTTTGGCCTACACTTGTATAGAGGGCGTTGACCGTTTCGTTTGTTATTTATAATTTTAACGCATATCAGTGAAAGAACATGGGTCAAAATCATAAAAATAATTAATGCAAATAAAAAAAATCATTTATCCATATTTAAATACATTTTATCGTATTTTTATAAATATTTATTTTTAGTTTTAAAGTGTGTCGACAGATGGCAGTGAATTTACTGGGGTTACAAAATTTACTATGACAGTACCGCTCTAGTATAAGTTACTCTATGGTTCAATCCAATCGGTGTACTCAAATTTTAAATAAATAATTAAATTTTGTCACAGTATATTGTCTATTGAAATTCAAGGCTCGAGTAAACTTTGATAAAAAAAAACACAAGCCGTATCAACGTCGGAGTACTGGGTGTTTAGCAAGCATACGAACAACAGGATTTTGAAAAAAAAAAAAACGATGTGACAAAATATAAATATAGGGTTTTTTTAACACACTGCGCTCCGTGACTATCTATTATTTATGAATATGAAAGAAAATCTTGTACTTTTTTTTTCTTAGACTATTTGAGTGATTCCCGATTTTGTGCTTCATCCGGCCAGTTGTAAAGGAAGGTGTCAAAGTAATGTACCTATATAGTCTGCCCGTCTCCCTCGACACCGCGTTTCGTGCTGACAAAGTAACTAATATTTTCAATGAAGCAAATAAGCATAGGTTAGCAACGAGATTTAAGTAATATTATGAAAAACACCACATAGTTGGCAACTAGGTCGCAATTAGTACAATCTGAACAACCATCAGCTCTATGACGTGTGTGTTCATCGGTATACCCTAGTTCTATGGTATTTAATGGAACATTTAGTTATTATTTTATTGTGTAACATTTTGAGTTACCAGTTGTCATGGATGACGTATTTTAAATAGGAATTTAAAACTACTATTTTACCACACCACGCATAACAACAGTAAGGGTCACTTGCGCGTTGGAACGAACTATACTTACAGTAAAGTTTGTTCTACAGTTTAACCCTGTAGTAAACGGTTAACTGAGTTGGTTGGCTATCCCTGACATTTCCAGAGTTTTCCCTGCTTATGTCCTCATATACTCTCATAAAATAAAGTACTTTCAATTCGATGCTTATTTTCTTTTCATAATGGAACGAATTACTGAAATGAATAAGGTTAAAATCGGCACCACACGCACATGTGCCCTACATATTCTCGCGTTCTTAAATCTAATTAACGAATAATTATTTCAATTCAGTACACAATGAAGGTCCGTAAATATAATTACATATTGCATACCTATACAATTAAGGACTTGATTAACGATCAAACCGTACAACCATACTTACGGGAGATATTTGATGTCTTTAATGAACCAATTTAGTAAATTATATGTCCTCTTCCATGTCTTTTCTTAATTTAACAACAACACAACACAACAAGTGAAATTCGTGAAATGTCAATGTTGATAGTTGCAGGATTAATACTCGTATTTAAAGGTTAACGTTGTAATTAGTTAGAGGATATTTTAATCGTAAGTTCTACATTTATGAATTATGAATAGTTTTTTGATAGGTTTGTAGAATTGTAAAAGTACCAACACTCAGAAGAAGTTAAAGGTGCTTAATTATGGCAACATTATTATCAATACTTGTCAATACAGAATCAGACTATACCGACTTGGGAAACGGAATCTATGTCCCTCCCGTGTTTCTATTTCTACATAGGAAAGAAAAGTCAGCAGTAGATTTTTTTTTTTAAACACAAGGTGAGTAAATAAAAAAATCAAAAGAGTCCCTTTATTTATTTTTTAACCGACTTCCAAATCTCAAAATGAGGAGGTTATCAATTCGGTTGTATGTTTTTTTAAATATTTGTTACTCCATATCTCCGTCAATTCTGGACCGATTCTGGAATTCATTTTTTTAATTGAACTCCAGATTGGTCCCGTTTTTGTCAAAACACAGTTTTGATGATAGGATCCATGAGGAATCGAGGGAACTCAAATTTTAAAGGCATACATTTAGTGATTTTAGTATTTTCATCAATAAATCAAGCATTCAAATTTAAAAAAGTGACATTTGATGAAGTGGAACTGCTGATGATGAGAATGGAACTCTTCAACGACGCATATATAGTTCACTTTTGGCGATGTGTCCTCTTCGTTATGTCTGTTAAGCAAATTAAGTTTTTAAGACGTATAACTAATATTACGATATTACAACATACGAGGTGACAAAAAACTATCCTGAATTAAAACAGGTCTATAAGTACCTACTCGGTATTCATTTGCGCATGTCAACTTTTTAGAGCACTCCGAATGCGAATAACAGTCTCTAATAAATCGCTCTGAAATCTCGAAATGCCACAACATAGAAACATTTTTTGCTATGTTATTTCCGGGTGGAAATTAAAGGGTCTCCGCAGCTTAGGCAAGAAGCTAGGCTTTTACATTCGGCAGTAAGAGATCGCACTGCTCAACACATGGTTGTGAAATTTTGTGAGCAGCCTCGATGATTACATGGATATTTTTATCAATTCCTTTTTTGTGCCAGGTCTACAGCTCACAGGACTACTTAATCAATATCAATTAATATACGATAATATTACTTAATACTAACCTACGTACATAATCTTTATTTTTCAAAAAAAATAATGCAGTCAAATAAATATATGGCGGCGAAACACCGTCTGATCCAGTTTTAGGAAACATCGGTCACTAAATAAATAACTTATATTATAAGTTAGCTGAATGAGGTTCAGTTATCCTTTTTTTGCCATTGCAATAATGAAAAACAAATGTAGGTAGAAATTCTTCACCGACCGTGAAAAGATTTGAATAAGATTACAGGTACAATTTTAATAACCAACATTCATCTTGAAGTTACTTGTTCAAAAACGAGTAAAACAAAAACAGGGATATGCATCGTACAATGCATTATAATAACGAAACAATTTCAAACTTCGAACCAATTTGAATTTAAAAGCCTCGCCCGTTACGCCCATTTCTGCCCCCGGATTGGCTACCGGTTTCGTTATTAGAATATTACTAACGAAACAATGTCGATCTCGTTCTACCGCGCGACATATCGGATATAGTTGACTCGTTGTTTCACTCGCACTTAAAGATTATGATAGAAGAGATTACGGAGAGTTTACAGTTAATGCGGTTTTTCTACGTCCGTTTGAAAGTGTTCGAAGGACATTGTATCGAAAGCATCATTATTCTAATTAGAAACCTGGATACATAGCAATAGAGTTCATTTTATTGCGAAAATAATAGCCCGTTACGTCCTTTTGGTATTAAAATAGATCAGGAATAATTTTTAAAACAGTTTTTTGCGATGTACTGGCTATAGTATTTTTAATGGCGTCTATACTTGTTTTATATTTGAAAACATCGCCGCCGGTCGTTGTTTCTATAATTATTGGCTTATCAAGATTTTAGATAAAGGCTTAAACATACTTTATTAGGATAGTGTCCTTCCGTGGAAATTAAAATTGCATGAACTCGTACCGTTTATGGATGGCATGGCAGCCCACGAGACCACACATAGCTCGATAGAAAAAGTGGCACTATTGACTAGATAACTTGATGTCTAAGACCTATTTACGATTATGTGTAGTAGGTATAGATGTTAAAGTCAATGTATATTTTATGGATACTTTTAACACGTAAAGGTACTAATGGGTAATAAAAGTAAATGGCTTTAATTAAAAGACTGCATGGAGTTGCCTGAACGTAGATACAATTTATGTCACATGCGGAAAACTATCGTAGATGTACGTGTCTAAATTAGAGATAATGCTTGTATACTGGTTTCGCCTAAACATAATAAATTACGAATATATTATGTATGTGTGTATGTGTGTGTGTTATGTATGTAGGTAATGAGTGTTGATAACATGAGTGATTATATACTATTACTTAGATACTGCGTAAGAATTTCCTTAATTACCATAATTTACCTAATACATTTTTTTAAACATAATTTAGTACCTATATAATTTACTGCTGTTTTAAATATGAAACGCACCCTTATGCATTGGATATAACTAGTTGAACAATTTTACGTAATGCGAATCAGTGCCAACTATTTCTTGTAGGTAGGTACCTACTTACACTTTGATTCATTTGTACCTATACATATTTTTATTAGCTAATAATAAATAAATAATAACGTGGTACTACTGATGTGTGTGAACCTATAGTATTCATTATTAGTAGGTAGAGTAAGACCAAGAGAAGTCTGCATCGATATTGATAGCACACGCAGCGCAATTGTTGTTTTAAACGTCAAGCTTCTATGAAATTATCACGTATAAATAACACTTGCTCTCCGTGTGATATCAAAATCGTTGCAGACTTGTCTTGGTCTAACTTCATTGTATTAGTAGGGGAACTCGGGGCAATACGGGCCCTTTAAGCATATGTCGTGATAACATGAGAATAGAGTAAACTAAACTATTACTTGGATAATCATTCAATCAACTGTCTTCACATAAAATGCAAAATAATTAGCTCAGTCTACTATTTCTCTGGACCAGGAGATTAAATAAAAAAGTACAAATTGTCCATATTACCCCGTGCCTGGGCAATATGGACAGGACAGGCATTATGGGGCCGGAGCACTATGATGGGTATTGAAAAAAAAAAACTTTACCACCTAAAATCTAGCACAATGAGATGAAATATGTAATAAGTAATATCGTTTTTACCTTCACATAAGCAGTGAGCCCACCTTTTACATGAGATCGACATAGAGTGCCTTTATTGAGAGTACACTCCACAATAAAGGCACTACCCATATAACCGTTCCGGTCGCAGAATTATCAAAGTAGTAACTAAATGTCAGATGTGTCGAAACGGTGTCGTAACCGTTACTACACTTTGCGACTGTGTTCAGTTTTGGTAACTTAGTGTGGTCGCCGTGTGCACACAATGTGGCCAGAATTGTTTCAGTAACTAAGTGTCGTCGCCGTGTGTACACTTTTCGGTAACAAGGTGTCGACACATTGTGTACACTTTGCGTTCAGTTTGTGACCAAATCTCTACACAATGTGTCATAACGGTTACTGAAATGTTTCGAAACATTGTGACCGCAAATGACAATATAAAATACCTCTTGAAAACGAAGGTTTGTCAAACTGTCCATTAATAGCAGTGTTGCCAGATCGTCCCAAATAGGACGATTTTCCGTCCTTTTTAATGCCACACCGTCCCTTTGTCGTCCCTTCTGAACTACCGTCCCTTTTGGGCATCGAGCGTCCAGTATAAAAGATTTAATGCCATGTTGTCAATGATTGACGTTATGAAGTTCGGGTCTCTACCTTCTCATAGCGCCTATCCTTTTGAAGGTATGCTTTACAGTATTAAAAACCTGTTACGAAAAGGGGACCAACCATTGGCGCAAGTAGCGAATCGCATACAAGAACTGTCGAAATTGAATAGACTACTTGCAACAAATCAGATCCCGCCCTCAAAAACGAAATTTTACTGGAAACTGGTGAAAAAGTTTTTAAGACAGTCAGAATTAGTAAAAAATACTCGATATCTAAAAACAATAAGTTAATTTTTAACAAGCAGAAACGTCTGCGATCGATGCTATTAAGCTTAGAATAAATTTAAAAGTGGAAAAATTACTGCCTTGGTTGAGACTTGAACTCACGGCCTCTGGATAGATACTCCAGCGCTCTACCGAGGCATCCAGAGGCCGTGAGTTCAAGTCTCCCCAAGGCAGTAATTTTTCCACTTTTAAATTTATTCTAAGCTTAAAAACAATAAGGACAAGTGGTTTCTAACTACTGACAAAAATTTAACAGAAATGCAATACGCTACTTGTGTAGAAGGAAAAATAAAAGTCTTCGGCGGGAATATAAAAAACAAATATATTTTTTTTGAGTTGCCATTTAAATCATCAAACATAAACATATATGCCACAGCGCTCATTTATGAAAATGAAGAATTGAGAGAATATAATTTAGACGACATTAAATGCAAAGTTTTTGTTCAGTGGTTGACCATACTAAACTATTATAAAATAACAAGAAAAAAACCAGGGTTTTCCACTTTACGAGTTTTTGCCCGGGAGGCTATTGGTCATTAAAATCGGTTCGTGGCTCGCAGTCTATATATTATATCACAACCATACGTCTGTACTTATTTAAAACTTAAACTACTAAAACGAATTGCTGAGATTATTATACAGGATAATTAAAAATTAACGACTTAATTATATTAGGTATTCTAGTGAGATCCTCATAGATAAAGAATACATATTTAGAAAATGCAAGAAATGTCACGGAACGCTCACTTTTTGTATGTACTTTATATGTAACAATATGTGAAAAATAAACTTTTATGCCAAAAAAACTTCTGGACACAATTCAAGAATCACCAATATAGTACCATGTTTTGTATGAAAAAAAAAAGACCGTAATTACCTTTTGTATTGTTTTTGAGCTCCCGATATCCCCGATATGATATAATGAGGGTAGACAGAGCGCAGTCTATACAACTTTGACACCCACCCGCTATCTTCAGTCACCCGTGAATAAGATGCATGTAACTGCGTCGAAATATCGGGAGCTCAAAAACAATACAAAAGGTAATCACGGTCTATATAGGTAGTGAAACTAGCCGTGAATCATTCAAAACTCTTATAAAAACTTTTATGACAAAAACAAAAAATCTGGACACAATTTAAGAATCACCCGATTGCGTCGAGGAATCATTTGTATTTTTGTTTGTTTTATTTCCTTCTTGCTTCTTTTCTTTGTCATTTGTATTCTGTAGCAATTGGTTAGATCTGAAAATAAAGATAACTTGCGGTCACGTTGGGCAAAAAACTATGTTTAGTTTGTTTTTCTCAGGGCAAAAGGAACAGTATTAATATGCAAAATACCAAAACAAAAAGTCACAAATTTTTACGCAAATAAATCGTACTTTTTTGGTCTGTCACTATTATTTCTACGCCATTATAGCATATTTTTGAACCGCTCATACGAAAAGTACGTAAAATCGTACTAAAATGTGCGGTTTAGCCAAAAAGTACGATTTTAGTACGGTTTTGGGCGGGGTACGTTTTAAGTACATATGCTATTCAAAAAGTACGTAAATAAAAGGTACGATCTGGCAACACTGATCTAAAAACAAATGAGTACAAGGAGCCATTTTGCAAATCCAGTAACTTTGTTACTACTTTTGACATATGTCTACACAGTGTCTACACAGAGTCTACACAGAGTCGTAACATTGCGACTACTTTGTGACTGGAATTTTTCTCAGCCTTAAACCATATTTTTACATCATAATTACCAAGTTTAGTAGTATGTAAAGCGTTATTTTTATTATTTAGGTATAGTATATTCATCGGAGCACTAAAATTGCATCAAATAATGTAGTTATGAACACATGCACTGAGAAGTAAATAATTTCATTTCTGGCTAAACTAAAATAATGAGGTGGCGCGTTGATAAAATTACACCTAGTTAATCAAATCACTCGAGCAGTTTAATTTCCCATAGTATTTAAAGCCATAATGTAATATAAATGCAAACAATAAATACTTACGTCTTGTAAATCCTTCTTAGCGATGGCATTTGTCACTCGTTTATTTTTATTTAAGTATATTTCCATCTGACAGTTCCCATTTGAAACGAACGAATGATTTTGGGATAACTAGTCGCAAACTGGTAACAATGTGTGCACACGGCGACGACACTTTGTGACTGAAATGTGTCTGTGTCGAGCCTTCCCCATTTTGGTAACGACGACGTAACGGCGACCACACTGCGACCGTTTTGTGACTGGAAAAGACGGTGTCGACGCAAGATGTGTCTACACCGTGTCGTAACGGCGACCGAAAATGGTTGTTAGGGTATGTCTTCATCCTCCGAGCGACTCTCCTTTTCTTTGTCTTTTCAGGTCACTTTTTTTCACTATATTTTTTGCTGTATTTATTTAGGGCATTAATGTCCTTGTTTCGTTTATTAGTTCTTAATCGACAAAAAAGGTTAACAACATCTGGAAATTATTTTTGGATAAATTTTGTTTCGTTTTAAACAATGAACTTGTAACCATACAATAATTGGCCCGACCATAATGCCCCAACGTCATATTTTAACAATGTTTATTTAACTAAAATGTTTATTAGTCAATAAAAATTTAAGACATTTATAAAGCCAAACTGTTGCTAATAAAATTATAACACCCATATGTAGAAGATACTCATCACACCAAAATATAGAAAATATAGATCAAATTTCATACTTCTGTAAAATCGTTTCTGGCTCCCGGTAACGTGCGCTAACGCCACCATTGCCACTTGCCACTTGCCGCACGGTCACAGGGCCGATAGACGTTCGTCCAGCTAGGCTACTGCATACGGCGTGTGCCGGCTAGTGTGGATAGGAGAATGGGTGTCCATATTACATCGGCTGCCTATAATGCCCCGGGTTCCTTTAATAATGTAGTACATAATATATAATTAATTGTGCTATCACAATCCCTTCTTATACCTGTAAGCATTAGATTATGCTAACTACAGTTTTCTGGATCATACTGAGGACCAGCTTTTTTAATTTATTTTCTTTTGTGATGCTGGTGGTTACTTACAAAGTACTTATTCAGGTTTTATTATAAGAATGCAATTTTATTTTCGGTGACGGTATTTAATTTTTTTTATTTCCTGGTTTTAATTCCTTATCAAACCCTCTCTCTAACATGGCACAAGTATTTTAAATAAATATGTAACAGTGCATAATTATGTTGCGAAAAAACGAGAAGGAATGTCCATGCATTTGCAAAAAAGTGGTTTCATCTCCGTTATGCATTTTTCCTATTCGTCACTAATATATCGTTTTTTTTTACAATCGTGATAAAGGTAGGTAAGTTTAAAATAAATATCAAATTAAATATTTACTTAAAATATTTACAATTTTGTGTAGTCACTACGTAAAAGAAAACATTGAACAGTATGCAGGACCATAGTAGGTAGGTACCTATATTTAAAGTTTAACAACAAATTTTAACAACTCTACGGATCGCATATATCGTATGGCACTGCCACTTCCTCACCAGCGACGAAACAAACGATACCTCAGGGGGCCTAGCCAAGATGACAATCGTTGATAGAAAACGCCTATCGAAACTTAAATAATGTATGGAAAGAGTCACGTGACTTTTAGTAGTATCTGTCAACCCGATACATTTTTAGGGTTCCGTACCCAAAGGGTAAAAACGGGACCCTATTACTAAGACTCCGCTGCCCGTCTGTCTGTCTGTCCGTCTGTCCATCTGTCCGTCTGTCTGTTACCAGGCTGTATCTCATGAACCGTGATAGCCAGACAGTTGAAATTTTCACTGATGATGTATTTCTGTTGCCGCTATAACAACAAATACTAAAAAGTACGGAACCCTCGGTTGGCGAGTGCGACTCGTACTTGTCTGGTATTTTATTTATTTTCGTTTAGAGTTTGTCAATGTACTATTGTGATCTTGGCTAGGCCTCCAGGGCTTGAAAGTCAGTCGTTTAGATGCAGATTGTGCCCCGTTGATAAAACAACCACACACATATTATTACTTTATTATTAGTCTAAATTTTAATTAAAAACAAAATATTATTACTATATGTAAGTAAATGATTAACACGGAATTATTCGGCACTTTCTCTACCTACAATTCTAATGTATCTTTATGTTCTCCTATCGACCAATTAAAAACTCGTAACATTAAAATCACCAACGAATCGGAATAATGACCATCCACACGTATACTACAGCATTCCTCTCAACAGAAAAACAAACTTATATTTACTGTTAGACGCCGCACTTTTGTCAAGGAAGAGTCACATTTAGATATGATCTTACACATTCGCCCACTGTATTTATAACGTTGTAATTCTGCTTGCAGTCAACTAGGAATGTATGCAAATAACTAATGGGTAACTAATTACTGACAATTATCGAGAGGAAAGTTGGGTCGATTAAAGTCAAACTAATTGGATGGGGTGTTATTTATTCTGTAACTATCAATTCAATTTAACGAGTTTATACTTACTGAAGTTTATGTCATTTGCAAAGCGTTAAAACTTGAGCATACACCATTGCTAATTAGGAGCTACTGAATTGGTTAGGTTTTATAATTTAATACGCAAAATACTACAATATAGGTTGACTTTACATGTTTTCATTTTAGTTTTACCATCTACATACTTACCTATAAAACATAAATACGAACACTCGCGTTCTGTTACGCGCGCGCACGCGCGTTATTCTGTTTTTAGTACGAGTATTTGTTGTTATAGAGGCATCATCTGTGAAAATTTCAACTGTCTAGCTAGCACGGTTCATTAGATACAGCCTGGTGACAGACATACAGACAGACGGACAGAGGAGTCTTAGTAATAGGGTCCCGTTTTTACCCTTTGGGTACGGAACCCTAAAAAACAATGTTTGGCAGTAATTAGTAATGTTTTATTGGGGTTGTCATATTGTTCAATATTGTCTACTTTGAGGCTGGCCAATTTGTTCTGCATACTTCGCTGATGTCAACAATTATGCTACCTATGATCAAAACCATTCATAATTATTATTACTGATATTATAACTAAGTATAAAAGCAGAATTTAATATTTGTGATCGAGTGCTTCGGCGATAATTTTTTGACGTGGTCTGCAGATAATAATTTCGCATTTTTAGACTTAGATCCATCACTCCGTCGTTTCAAGAATGCTATCAATTTCGCAACGACTCAAGTCTATGTCATTTTTCGTTTTTAGTGTACATTTTAACATATAATAAACCGACCACAAAGTTAACGGCTTATATTTAGCTGCCATTTCGTTAAAATAAGCCATGAGAACATTCTCTGAAAATGATGTTGTTAATTGTTTTTTTATTGCTTTGCCCTCTCAGAAAGTTTTCATCAAAGTTTACTAGGTCCAATTTGACTTCTTCTGAATGTGTATACAAACTATGTAGGTATTACCTCCGACGTTTTGAGGACGGCGTTGTCAGTCACTTTAGCCGTCTTCTCCGAGACCACGGGGACAACGCCGTCCTCGAAACGTCGGAGGTAAATCTTAAAACTTAAGGGGATCCCATGCCCCAATGACCTTCGATCGGAAGCCCTTAGTTTTCTAATGTTTTTTGTAGCTTATCATAATAACATCAATCGCTTTAAGCAATATAGTATCCCATATTTACTTCAAAGTTCATTGTTTTCGAGATATTTGGCATCAAAGTTAAACAATTTTAGGCCAATAAACTGGTTATAGGCCATAACTTTTGGGTTAATTAGTTTAAAATTAAAACCTTAGACACATTTTTCGAGACGTCATAGACGAACCCAAATATTATGTAGATTTCGTATCTGTAAGATCCTTCACAGCAATCGAAATACGAAACAAGTGTTTTTTTAAACAAAGTTTAAAAGAATCATAAATAAACAAGTATTCATTTCTTTCAAAATCCGGTAGACAAAAATTGAGATAAAAGATTGAAGAAACGATAGCCGTTTGTCTTATAATTCTATATGTAATACAAAAGTAGGAGATACGATTCAAAACTTGTCAAAAATCGATGAAAACCTCGGGTAGCCCCTTAAATACGCGATTAAGTCCCGTTTTACAATTTAACAATGTGTAGAAATCGTGAAAGCTAAATCAGAATTTTAAAGTATTTTATGAATTTTGTTCGTATGAATTATAAGTACTTTAGAATATTTTTAAATCATTTAGAATACAAGAAACATTTCAGTGGGGTTTTAATTAAAGGTTGATAAATATGAGAAAAAGAATTAAATTCAATTATTGCGACATTATTACTACTTATTATTTATTTTATTTCGTTATTAATATTATTTATAAATGTTTTGAGTTCAAATATTCTTCGACACTTCAATAAGCCAATTTTTGAGTTTAGCTTTGAAATTCACCAGACTACATTACAAACGTTGTATTACTACTTCTAGCGAATGTAGCATAAATAGAAGTCCAATAATATTTAATCTATTTACTCTTGGCGGTAAAAAGGCGTTATAATTTCATGTCATAATCCAATAAAACTGAATTAAACTATGTTGTCTTAACGCAGAAACTCATGCGTCTTGTAACAAAAGACGATAGCTTATAACGAATAAGATTAATTTTGAATTTTATGTATAGTGTTCTCATGGTTGATATTAGCATGAGTTGGCTTTGCTACTAAAGATATTTTATTTGAAATAGGGGGGAAATTACGTATTCCACGCGTATCGACTTATCGGCTTGGAAATCGATTTGATATTGATAAATTATCAACAGGTGACTATTACATTTCGCACATTCTGCTCGGTAACCACGTAATTATGTTTCTTTGTTAGTTCATAGTGACAGTAATTAGTTATCCAAAGCCTGTGCCTGTCAGAGATGGTCTTTGATGTGAATGGCAATTGGTGTGTGGTCTAGGAACTGACCTAGAATGAGGCATGTTCATGTATCTTTGAAGCAAATTAGATTACTTTTTAATAAATTTAAGTTTTTTGTAGAAGTCCCCAATATAGAAATCGAAATATAGTATATCATAAATGTCACATTTGTAACTATTGAAGAGATACATCCTCAATATTTATTTAAGTATGTAACTACTAAGTAATCCAAAATGCTCAATTAGGTACCTACCTAAGTACATTTTGTGTTTATTATTTTTATATGTAAATATAATTCATAATAATGTCGATATTTTTTAATATACTCCCATAATTTTATTAAACATTGCATTGCTAGGACGTATTGTACTGTCAGCATCAATAATCCCGGATGAAACAACGCACCAAATATATCTGACATCAGCATAAAATACTTTTATAAATAGAGATAAATATTCTTATCTCTGCATTTCCCGTACAAAAGTATCCTTTATAGTATATTTTTATTTTGGTCTTCATACAGAGACTTCTCTTTCTGTTAAGTTATTGGAGAATGGTTAAATAATTTTGACGCGTACTCTGATACACTACCTTTTGATGCTGACTGTAAGTGACATTAAAACACAAACTGAATTATATATCATACACTAAAGAAAAAGTGACCAAGTCCACCGGTGGCCAAGGCGGGAACCTGCGCTTACGAGCTTACGCGGCTAACGTCCTGACCACCATCATACAGCAATATCAGTGTATGATATCTATTTCAGTTTATAATTTATATAAAGTAGTGTGACTACTTAAAAAACACAAATCAAAATATTACATTAAATAATTTGATTTGTTCCCGAGTTGGCATGAGACAACATACAAGGTTTAAAATGTTAAAACCGGACCACGTACTATCAAGTGACTAGCTGTCAAGGAAGATATTTGCTCACAGTATTTAATTATTTGTTTAATTGCAAAGTTAATTAGTTCTTCGATGGAATAGATAAAATGTCTAGTCCGTTTTATTTAGTACCTATTGGCATCGATAAGGGTTAATTTATTTTTAATTTCTGCATAATTCTATATGACTGATATTTAAGTCTTATCTAACTGACATTTTTTGATATTGTTTGTATTAAGGTGAATTATAGGTACTTACCATCAAATTAGCCAATGCAGGTACCTATGTAATAAAACATTTGAAACCCCTTGATGAATATTTCTGGGTCAGAATACTATGAGGTTAAAACTTCTGGGTTCCTGTAATAAAGTAGAGCTTTTTTACTATAGTTTGAATTAAAAAGGTTTAAATTAAAACCACAAAAGGAGCATACCACGGGCTGTCCCGTACAGACGCATTTTATTTCCTGTGTTGCGACTTTTTTTTCAGCATTTAAAGCAGTCGATCATTTTTCTGCCATGTTTTTGACCATTTGTCAACAGGAAACTCTTTATACCTGCAAATCTTCAGAAAATTCGCGTTTGTACGGGACACAGGTATACAATTTAATGGAATGCTCTAAAAGATGTGACGATGGCCACTTTATCCAATTATGATTTAATTTAATAATTCTTTCTAAAAATTAAACCAATTGATGCAGTAGAAAATAAAAAATGTTATCCTTTCTTAGTTTTTTTAAATTAAATAAAAAGTTGGGAGTGTTGAGGTTGAGTTTAGTTCCTTGGTTAAAATAATAAAATTCTTATATGAATACAAGGTGACGTTTTCCTGGATGTAACATTGCCAGTAATTTATGTCACATAAACAATATTTATTTTAATTTTGAGATATAATATATTAATTGTTCATTTGTAATAAAAATATGCCTATTTTTATGCAAGATATTTTTATGTACCTATGTACTTACCTAAAAATATCTTGTAGGTAAACGAGTTCGCATTACTTACCTATGATGCCTATGATCTTAACAATATATTTGATAGGAGTAGCCAAAATGTATGTTTTGCGCTTTTTAACAAATTAACTTAATTTATAAAGAGGATAAAAAGCGTAACAAGTTACTATTCTATAAACACAATTAACAGTTAAGCAATATTGATTGCAGTCTTTAAAAAGTTTAACCGTGGATTAAGAAAACGAGTCTTATTTACGTTTTTTTCTGTATATTAAAATTTATTTAATGTACTAGGTAGGCACTCGAAAAATTAAGCCAAAAAATCCGATCCCCTACTACTACTACTAACAGTCTCTATAGTATACAGACTGTTTTTATTTAGATTAAAACTCATTCGTTTCTTGCATAGAAAATTATGGTGTAGTACTAATAGTTAAAGAAAAAACAAAAAAACTATAGTCGCGGTTTCATAATACCTACATATAGTTGGTCAAGCAAATCTTGTTGGTAGACAAGGCGCGAAATTCAAATTTTCTATGTGACGATATCCCTTCGCGCCTACATTTTTTAAGCTTGCCGCGTTTTTCTACTGACAAGATTTGCTTGACCAACTATAGGTACTTACAGTAATTACTTTAAGTCCCACTTGCACCATCCCGCTAACCCGGGGTTAAGCGGTTAACCCAGTGTCAAATTGTACTGGTAACCATGGTAACTCCTGGTTTAACCGGTTAACCCCGGGTTAGTGGAATGGTGCAAGTGGGCCTAAGTAGGTGTGTTAGTTTTGTTTGGAAAATTAGTCTTTACGTTTTTCTATTTATCACATTCTCGATCAGCAACGCGTACACGTCCAATACCGACAGATTACCGTTTTTATTTGTTTAGAAACCGTATCACTGCATTGCTGGGTAATTAGTTTTTTTACTGCAATTGTGTTGTTACTTGTTACACTAACGATCGGCTGAGATGCTTCGGTGAATGGTCAAGTAATATCTATTTAAATATGAACGTACTTACCACACACAGTTTTATCAGAGCTCGGAGCACCTGGATGTTCTAAGTTCTTTCTTATGATCCACATTTTAAGATTGTGCTGGTGCCTATTTCACCAACTTGACAATTGTCACCTGACAATTTCCTGTACATTACTGAGAGTACTGAGACGGTGAATAACGACAGTGGGCGATAGTCAATGTTTACTTGTCGGAGTATTAACATATGGTAAATTGACATGCATTGTCTCCCTGAAACGCGGGGTGGTGTAATAGTTTGTAATAAATATGCTAGTTTTAAGGTATTTATTATCTATGGGCCACTAGTTGCCTGAAACAAAGTTATTTTATTTAATTTCATGTCTTTGTCAGGTGACAATTGTCAGCGACTTGTTCACGACTGATCCTCGCATCAGAAAGTTTATTGTAAAACAATCAATTCTGTGTTTATAGCCAATCAATTAATGATACAATAATAGTCGTTATTTTTAATATCGTGGTATAGATAAAACACCTATGGTAAAAAAAAGAGTACAAACATTATTATAGTCACGATCGTAAATGATTACGTACGTAGATATGTACAGTCAGCTGCAAAGAAAAGTGAACTCTCCTGCATAAAAGTTTGTATGCAAAGGTGCTAAGCGAATAGTATTGCTGATTGAACATAAATAATAAAAAATTGCAGTAACTATACAATTTCATGACCATAAAAATAAAATATTAGTCTTAATCAACTACAGTACTCTATGAGTAGGTATTTAATACACTTACGAGTATTTTGTGTTCATACAGAATCTACAAAGATATACATTTTCTATTGATGATGATTCTATTATATATGCAAAAGCGTTGTTATGTATTTTTTTTAATAGTTACGCGTTTTTAAGCAAACCTGTTGTTCCTGGAGGAATACTTTTTAAACCTACAAAAACTGACTGGTCCACAATATTCCTCATTACGGGGAATACTGGCTCATTTGGTAGTACTTAACTATGTACTTATTTATTTACAAAACTACACCCAAGGGTTAGTGTTATTTAAAATTATATGCCAACTAACTATATATTGATCTTAGTTGACTTATAATTTTGTATAATATTATTTCACTGTTACATTCGTCTTGTAAAGTTCAACATAATTTTACGTATGGGTACGTAACGTAAAATGATCAAAGAAACCAAAAGTTGAATTTCAAATTACTACAAAATGTATTGATTTAAACTAACACGATTTTCACTCATAATTTTAAAACGAACACGGGACTTAACCACCACACACAACACGGGACCTGTGACCGCGAACGTAACGTCACGTTCGAAACGCCAGGCCATAAATAAACGTAAGTTTTTACGCGATTAAGTCCCGTGTTAGTTTTTAAACTATAAAATGTTCCCCAAATTGACATAGAACGTCGACTGTCCTTTGCATTAGGACTCGAGAGTACCTACATATAGAAGTATAGATACGAGTACCTAAATGATTAAACATGGAAGAATTTAGAAGTAAATATTTAAAAGTCCAAACAATTTGCTTACCTATTAACATATATTTTTTCTTACTAACGCGTAAACTGTGTAGGCTAAACATTCAAGCCATATTGAATATTCCAAGTTACTTATTGAAAATAAAGTAATTCAATTTCTACAAATTCACGCTATAGTTCTTCATCACTGAATTAAAAAAAAACATGCAAGCTCAGTACGGATAAAGCTTCAGTAACAAAATATCCAATAAATGTATTCTTATGTTTATACTAAACTTTTTATCATATTACCATATATCGTGCAAATTAAAAGGAAGTTAGTAAATGAAATTCATGTAATGAAACAAAAATAATTATTCATTGCAATGATCTTAATGATTTCATACATCGCTTAATTACATCTAAATTTATAATTAAACAATACAGAAGCACTGGGCGGTACGTGGAGCACCAATGTAACGCATTGGAGAAGGCATTTTGACCAGTCGCATCAATTTCATACTACGTATTCAGTATTATTTGATATTTATTATTATTTACAACGACGGGACTTAATCGCGTCGCAGCGCGTACGCGATCAAGTCCTGTCGTTGTGAATGATAATGAGTAAAAATCGTGAAAGTTTAAATCAGTGTTTATTTGACATTGATAGTACAAAGTGAAATTATATAAAGAGAAAACAGCGTCATACAGTGTTTATAAAATTATTATTATTTACAGACTTAAACTTTTATAGTTCTGCCTTTCTCTTTTAAATAATGTATTTACCTATATTTAGGTAGGTACCTACCAAAATATACACATACATATATGTTACAGTTGTCAATTTATTGTGGCCTATAAATTTAACAGTTTTTATCATTTAGGTACCTAATACAACGATAATGATGAACTTTTATTCTAGATGTACATATGTATACTATCTAATGCATTATTTATAGTTAAACTTTTTTTATAGATATATGATATTAATACCCTCTGATATAATCCTGTATAAATATTTAAAATACGTTAACACTGATAAAGCATGCGAAGTTTAAATATCGGTTTTCGTCACCTCCATAATTACCTACTCTTTCTTACATCCCACACCGTACTTACTGCCATTAATAAGATAATATGTCGGTATATCTTTGTCTATTTGACATATACAATGTACTGCTGCCCTACCAATCTATCGTGAGCTCTAACGTTTTCGCCTCTGCCCATAAATCCCTAAACTGTCGGATTATTACGACGATTGAAATAACCAAAAACGCATTAAGCGGAAAAAGTATATACTTTAATTATCGACTGTGTATACAGAGAATAGGGCTTAAACTTGAATGGGAATGTCGAATTAGTTAAATTTAGTTTTGAACGTGGGATATTGTGTGGGGGGTCAGTTCCGGCTGGTGGGGTTGAATGAGCAAGACGAATCGTTCAGAGCGGCAGCTTTGATGCGTGAAGCGGCTATTATAAAGGACCTTTGTAATTAGTGACTGGTTTGGGGACCAATCGATGTTTTTTGTGGTTCCTTATATATATTGAAGTAGATATTTTATGAAATATTAGGTATTATAAAATTGTTCACTACTTACGTAACGAGGAGTAACGAAACGCGTTAAATTATTGAGTTTCATAATTTTAGTTTACACACACACAAGTAGATAATTATTAGCTTGTAAGAAGTTAGTACAATCTTAATTTAATTTGTAAGTACCTACTAAAATTTAACACAATTTACACAATACAGCCTTTGCAATTATAAGCAACATACCGAGAACAATATACTTTATCATTTATCTATTTTGTTAAACAATACAAGCTGATTTTTTTATAAGTTAGGTACTATTGTAAAGTCGGAGGTAAACTCTACGCTGTATTATAATAATAAATACAGTTATTCCATGTGTAAATGTGACTACTGAGATTTATGGGAATATAATTGTAATTTTACACCCAACATATAACAGTACCTAGATTTATTGACACCTCTCATATACAGGATAATTCAGAAGACGTGAGCAGGATCAACACTGCGCATTTCGTAAATTACAATATTCTGTGTCAATGTCAACTTGAGTGTGATCACACATTTCATCACTGTCATCAGCCTGCTTACTTTTAAAAATTCGTATCTCACTCAAGTCTGACAGTTTATTTTCTTCTTAATTAAAATGCTGTTATTTCGGTTCAAGAGGTTGTATGCTTATTAATTACACATTAATTAGATGTTGTAGGGTAACCATGATTGTAAAGAATTAAATTTGTCCACACCAAAAAGTTAAAAAATCAGAAAAAGTGTGGTTTGTTTCAACTAAATACGACGGTGATCGATCAATCAACAGTTACTGAGTGTGCAGAATTAGTCCTGCTAACGTCTCATGAAACACCCTGTATATTGCCGCTATTTACTCGGGAAAATAACACGAATGAAATATTTTTCATTTCTCATGCTCTGAAAGAGGGCCATTGTTGTTCTAAAAGGTGTGCAGAAAATGATACGTGTCTACACTAGAGCATTTTACGTTCGAAGTACGATTTTTTTTTTTAAGATAAACAATTCAATTTTGAGTTTAAATAGATTTTTTAATACAGTTGCTCAAAAAGTGCTACTTTTCGTGGCTGTTTAGCGTGCAGAAAGTTGGTTTTCGCGAACTAGTGGAATTAGAAACTTTTATATTATTAATTCTGTGACACTGACATCATTGACATTGACATTATGAAGAGGTGTTTTTCTAGCTTTTATTCGACTAGAATATGACTAGAATAGATTTTGTTATTATTATTGAACCCACTTCAATGAAAGTTTTTTTTTTTCATATGCATGTTCTATAAGAGAAACAATTGTGAATATTAAAACATTGTACTATTATTACCTAAATATAAAATTCCGCCACCAATCCGACAGAGCAGTACTATAGGTTCCTTTAAATCAAGACTCAAAGCGTACCTAATGGACCAACAAAGTTTTGCTGCCTGAAGCTAAATATTAAAAAAATCCGGATCCCGTTATCGTCATTATTACCTATTCTGTTCTGTTCTTTAGTTATTCACAAGTTAAGTTATGTATATTTGTATATATATATATATATATATATAAATTCGATGTATATATTTATGTTAGTAGTACTCTATGTTATTATATCACGTCGTCCACAACGTGTCCCGTCCCGAACTATGCTGTCCCGCACACTCCGCTGGCTCCACAGAAAACCAGCGCCGTTGACCACGCTAGTCGTGCCAGCTGCATTGCTGAGTGGAGACCATTTCAGCTTCACATCTCTATTTCTACTGTTTCGTTTATCTTTGTCTTGTATTTGCTATATATGTGTTGTATTGATGTGTTGTCTGAATAAATGATTTCTATTCTATTCTATTCTATTCTATTCTAATATCGTTATTTACGATTATTTGTGTATCGTATATTTATAAAAACAATATCGAATGTTGCCTTTGGAAACTTAAAACATTCTTGCAGTAAGAAAACACGCCTCTTCTTTGACAGGCGTTCCGTTCCATTCAGACAACTTATTAAGAACGGTTTTTCAACATTAAAAAATTAACGTGTTATAAGTAAATGATGAAGACGTAAGTAATAAAATATGAAATATGCATATTTTTCGTATTCTTACATTAAGAGGTTTTTATGTTGATTACGACGTTTAAAGGAAACTAATATTAACACTCATCAATAAGTAGTCATGAATTGGAACAAGTTAAAATTTAAAAAAATTGGAAAAGTAAAAAGCACTCGTTCGCGAAAACCAACTTTCCGCACGCTAAACAGCCACGAAAAGTAGCACTTTTTGAGCAACTGTATTAAAAATAGCTATTCTGATATTTGACTCCCCATTCCATAAATAACGATACTTTTGCCTAAATTGTTAATTGAAAGTACGCTCAAGAAATATAAGAAATACTCGTATTCGAAGTGAAAAGTAGAGTGTTTAACTCGGGTGAAAGGCATCATTTCATCCCTTGGTTAACAATCTACTATTTAATTAGATGAAAAAGCTGTTTGCATCTGTTTTATGAGCCTATTAATGCGTGAAAGGTCGTTTAAAACAATGAACTAATCATCATAATAATACGAACATATTTTATTGTTACTTCGACATTATCATGCTCTCGTCATTACTACTTATATGTACAGTACGTGCCCTAACATGAGTATCCATGCTTTAGTATCACGATGTGAGTACTTAAGTTGGGTCAACTATTGTACCTATAATAAAGTAATTTTAACTTTACTACCATAAGAAACAAAAGTAATAAATTAAATGAGTTCGTTATTTTATTATTACAAATTTATAAAAGGTTGATGATGGTTACTGTTATAAAAGTAGTTTTACGGATCAAAAGAACGTCTGTGTACAATGTTCAATTAATAAAAGGTGCTTTATTATTAACATTAGATCTAGTAACTCAGTTGTCCAAATGAAAAGGTTAATAGTCTTCATAAATATTATTTATAGCAAAAATATGTAGTATGTACGTAGACATAGTTTATTGGTTATTTTATAAGGTATTTAAATTTTTACTTTAAATTCATATTAATAGTATCATTAAAAATAAAAGCATTTGCATATACGACTACTTATATTGTTTTCATTTTAATTATTTAGACAGGAAACAGTTTTATACAATAATAATGTAATAATAGGCACATAATATATAATTAAAGAAGTTTGAGTGACATATCTAAAGTACCTGCTACTATTTTAGTAGTACTTTTTTAACTGAAAAAAATACGGTAAATCAAAAGTTGTCCTTCATATAAACAGACAATTAAATCAGACAGACGGTCGCATTCTACTGGCAATGTGATAGAGAATACTAAATACAATATTACCAATCGTGAACGTGCGTAGATTTTCCTAGATATGGAAAACATATATTTTTAATTATAACTTTTTTTGGAAAAATACTTTTGCTTCGGGTCTACACAGCAAGCAGCAGCTGTAAGCTGTAGCAATGGCTACAGTTTCTTTTAACAGTTATTTTAGTAAATACAATTTGTATTAAGAACTTGGCATTGAGTAAAGCGTATGTACCACGTCGGTTATGTCAATATTGTGTCTGGAGCATGTTCGGATTGTTCGGTGTAGCCTGGATAATATGTGCATTAGGTACGCGTATCAAAAATTAGAATTTTACTTTTATTATTGTATAAAATTTTCGATAACGCAACATGAGTTAACGAATACTTACACTTATGTACACCTTTCGAAGCCCAATTATAATTTGATACTTAATATCATTTAGCGAGCAGGGGAGGCACGCGTGCAAAAGACACATAAAGAAGAATTCTGTAAAAAATAACCGTCGCCATATCTCGAAAATCAAACATTCGGCGCAAGCTGACAATGTGCCCAAATTACAGTATAATTTGAAACAGAGTTCCGTGTACGGAATAAACCTTTAACAGGCGCACGTTTTGAACAGATCATATATTCACGTGCCCCTATCAAATGCTTTGGAAAAATCTTTTATTTTATCCTATAGGCCTTAGTCAATGAATACAGAGAATCCTCCTATACCTACAGTATACAGGCTTGACAAATTGCAAGCGGACATATGCTGGGATGTTCGCTTACTAAAAGTCGGGCTTTGCTTACTTCTTCTTTCCGTTATCTCAAAAAAAATTGTATTTATTTTATGAATATTTTCTCAAAAACCCATGCACGACAGAAAATTTGATAACTTATGTAAGTTTAAATTAATTCCTACTAATATTATAAATGCGAAAGTAATTCTGTCTGTCTGTGACCTCTTCACACTTAAACCATTCAACCGGTGAAATTTGGTATGGAGATAGTTTGAGGCCCAGAAAAGGACACAGTTTTTATCAATCTATCAGTATCATTCCACGCACGCAGATGAAGTTGCGCGCAGAAGCTAAGTATGGTTATAGTACCTATATAATAAGTAGGAAAACTTTTGTGTACAGTCGCCATCAGATATATCGGAGCGGTCATGGTGGTCACAAATATCTGTACACACCTCTATTGTCAAGGCGTTAGAGTGCGTGTTCAGATATTTTGAACACCATGGCCGCTCCGATATAGCTGATTGCGGTGATTGCGACTGTACCTATATACCTAAAGAACACTATACCCACATAACACAAGTCGTACTTGCACTTTTCCCCACAGCAATTTTTTTACATGAAAGAGGCGGTATTTAGCCAGTGTGATTTCAAAATGATTATGAAATTAACCGTTATCGTTTATCATTTATCGGAAACGAAAATGATTGGTAATTTTTGCGTTTGCGATAATAAATTGTTTCATATTAGCGGTATTGTGGTCAATAATTATGGTTAAGTGGAAGTACAGCTGTTAAAGGTATCAAGTGGAGTTATAAAGTATTTAATAATAAGCTAAGATTAAGTTTGCGTCGTAATTCGGCCGATTTCGTTGGCAAAGCAACGCTGGCTGGATTATTGTGCATGGGTTATCTTTTTATAATTTGTCATAATAATCGCCAGAAAGAAAAAAATTAAACGAAGTGAGCTTATGAGTTTCTTTGCAGTTACTGCAAGATAATTAGAAATTGAGGGTATTTAAGCATTTTGCATGAGAAGCACTGCTTTGGTTATTTTATTATGTATGTATAAACTTTATTGTACAGAACACAAAAACAAAAATATGGCTCAGGATAGGCAGTACAAAGGCAAACTTATCGGGATGTCTTCTAGATACAATTTTGTAATTTGTCAAGTCTAACAGGGTACGCGTCACTCTTTTGATTAACTACTGCCCAATTTCGGCGACTTTCTATCCGAATACAATAGAATTATTGACAACTTCTCAAAATCACTGTCATAATCATCAATCATTGTCGTTGTCTTGTTTCCAATTCAGAGTTTGAAGGCAATATGAAACACAAAAAGGTAATTCCTACTTCCCTACTATATATAATATTATAAATGCCAAAGTAACCCTCTTTGTCGGTCTGTCTGTTGCCTCTTCATCACGCTTAAACCGCCAAACCGAATTACATTTATATGAAATTTGGAATTAAGATAACTTGAGGTCCGAGAAAGGAGACAGGGTTGATTTTTCAATAATCGTTATCATTTCATACATACAACGACTTCTGAACGCGACAGAAGCTAGTGAGAATATAATATGTAAAACGGAGGTACTACTGCGGAGGTTAATATTATCTATTAAGTTTCTTTAATTTTAACACTTCCTGTACTATTACTATCAACGCGCTTTCACTCAAGTTAAACACTCTATTTTTTATTTCAAATACGTATACAAGTTAAACACTCTATTTTTTATTTCAAATACGTATACAAGGGAAGTAAAATTACACGTGTATTTTACAAAATAAAACTAAGTACCTACTTAGCGTAAGCTGTAAACTTATGAAACTTGTAGTATTTCTTGAGCTAACTTTCAATGCAGAATTGAGGTAACATAATAATTATAGTTATTTATGGAATCAGGAGTTAATATCGGAATGGAAATTATACGACAAATTCATTTTGATCCAACTTTTCATTGCTTGCAAAAAACTTGGATAGTAAAACTCCCTAGCCGCAAAACGTATCAGTTTAAACCAGCTTAGCAACACGATAAACGATGAGCCACTTTCAGAGCATGAAAAACGAAATCACACGGTTCCTGTTAGCGTTGTAACCACAGAACTGGATGACAAAGAACAACTGTCAAGCTTTAAAAGTGCGACCAAAAATGAAATGCAAGTGTGTGCGTAAATTGTCTATGTGAGATCAAAAATAGTGATGTCATGTTACAACATATTAATAATCTATCGGTGTTTGATTGCTTTATTCGACTACTTTTTCAAATGTGTTGTTCCCTTTGTTTCTTTTATCTATTATTTTTATTTTTATCTGACCATTTTTGAGTTTGACGACGGCCGCGGATGGCCAGGAGAGTATCAGAGTAATTTTTAAATTGAAAGACATAAACAAATCAGGTAGAAAATTATTAAGTCGGGATCGAGCCGATCTCGAGATTTTTTTTACTATTTCTCTGAAACATTTTTGAATCAAAATGTTTGCCACAAACAACAGAATATTTATGTGGAGTCCAAGTTTCTCTGTTAATGGCACGCAACCATTTCCGACTTAAGTCAGGGTCCTTGGGATATCTGCAAAGGAAGGGGCAGGGATATCAGCTTATTTATGTTAAATTTACCGCTAAATATGTGCACCTTCAAAAAGGTATAACAAGCGTTATTATTTGAAATCGGTTATAAAGGTTAATATGTTAATGATATCTTGTGCAAAAATAATTAAATAGCTATTAATATTAGTTAATAAAGTTATCGATACAGTCATATGATCATTTTGTCAAGCCCTAGCGTAAAGTAACAGTTTATGTTTTTACACAAAATATTGTAAATTATTGACTAATATAATAAAGTATTAGCACACAGCAGAAGAAAAACTTAAAATGAACTGTATAAACTGTTAATTTGACAAAATATCGTTAAGAAAACTTCCCTCGGAATATCATAATTACCAGCGAAATTAGTATTTGCCTGGGTAATTAAATTTGGCCCTGTGATACTGTAATCCGGCATACTACATTACACCATATATTCACTACATTAGTTTATTCTACGTTTTCTTCCTGGTTTGTTTATTATTTTTTACATTAAAAAATACGGCAATACGCTTCGGGTCGATTTGGGCCGTCCTGTCACTCAAAAATGGTCACGTTTTCTCATTTGTAATCTGACTCTTTCGCACTCATGGGATGTTCATATATGTGATGGCTTCCCTTTCCTACACTTCAGCTGTCTTTATGCGTAAGCGTAAAAATTTCAGGTCTGTGGTTGTAACGTTTTATGGAGGTTTTCATACCTGCCTATCAAATCTAAAATGGCCTAGATATTTGTTCGTCCCTATTTGTCATTTCGACACAATTTAACCGAGTTTTCTAACATATGAAAAGAGAATGTAAGTAATCTTGTTTTGCTTAAAGGAAACTGACATAGCAGCAACAATGTTGCAAAATATGTTTTATTACTAACCTTAAGCAAAATTGAAGGCAACTCGTCATATTTACGTCACATTACAACTTATTATAATAATTTAACACTTACATTATTATCGACGTTCTACATAAGGAAAGCTTAATCGAAACGTAATAGAATAAACATCTTTTTCTACCAGTTATATTTTGTGACGGGTGATGCTTGGAATGTATCGTAGGTGCAATAATTTAATTAAAGGTGGCGACGTACAGTAATTTAACTTATAATACATTAAGGGTTGCGATGCACTCGGATATTTAGAATTAAGCCTAATTAGGGCCCAATTCTTCAGTGCGCTTATTTCTAATAATCTCCGACCACTATATAATAGAGGTCATCTAAGCTCTCAGCGACAAATTGTTAATCGGAGTTCGATTTTTGACACATTTCTGTCCCTTAGGCTTTCAGCGCAAAATATTAATTAAGTAGGTACCGAGACTTCAGCTATTTTTAAACCGCGCGTCTCCAGATCACCAAAAACACTCTCATGTAATTCATGTAATGTGATGTGTGGGTGTGTAAATGTGTTCATTTTACCAATAAAGATGTCCTGTATATCTGTATCTGTATATCATGAAATAGGAAGGTAATTATGAGGCGTATTTTGATTGTACAAACATTCAGCTTCTCTATCGCACAATTATATGGAAGAGCGATAGAAAGGCAGATAACGAAATTTCGTTTTTCGCGGTAGGCCGGAATAGCATTTGATATTTACCAGTCGCTTTTCGGTGAAGGAAAACATCGTGAGGAAACCGGACTAATCCCAACCAGGCCTAGTTTCCCCTCTGGGTTGGAAGGTCGAAGATGGCAGTCGTTTTCATAAAAACTAGTGCCTACACCAATTCTCGGGATTAGTTGCCAAGCGGACAATAAGCAATAAGACGTGGCAAAAAAGCCGGGATAACGCGAGGAAAATTATGATGTTCTAATCTAATTTGTAAGGACATTCTGTACCTATAGGTACACTATAGTGTACGTGTGTGTTCTTAGTGTGTTCCTTACTTTAGTACTAAAGCAAAGGTGCAAGTAAACTCGCGTGCTCTTGCGCCATCTTATGAGCGCGGAGATGATATCGACCGCGGTTATAAAATGTGCCTACGTTTTTGGCCGGTTTATGCGAAATGTGTACATTAACACGGGCTATTATTACTGATGTCATATCCCATATAATCTCCATTCTAGATAACATTAGGCTATAAAATGACACGATCAAGGACTACTTTTTTATGTGAAGTTTATTTTTACCTAAAAGTTAATCAAATAAAATTTATGCAGTAATCAGTAATCAGTAATCGTCTTTATTTGCAAATATCGATATAAGCCATGCAAATACAATAATAACATGTTAGGTACATTAACACTAATCATGCACATAATTAACGATAAAATCATAAAATAAAAATAAATAAACAGACAAACAAACAAAAATGAGTCCTAGAAATTACAAATTACAGACAATTAAAAAATAAATTAGATAACAGTTATGTTTTATATAAATGTAAAATAAATCATTTTTTATTCGAAACTATTATTTCTAAAAAAATATTACCTTAATCGACAACTTGGTATTTTAAACCACTAATATAAATTGGAAAAGCATCGATGTTCGACCCGTCTGAAAAATTTATGAAAGCGTTGGCACATCACAATAAAAAATGTGTTCCTACGCGAGTTTTAAAAATTGACACAAACGTTGCTTGACATATTGTTGCCTGGCTTTACGTATCTACCGAAGTCGTAACTATTTAAGAAGAAATCATGTAATATACAAGAATCATACCTGTACCTAATACCTAACATATTGCTTGACGTTTTCAATCATCAGTTTTGTCACACACCTTTTGTACCTACATCTATTCTGTGTTCAAGACGTGTTTACATATTTTTGTCTATGTAACAACTTTTGCACCCACCTGGCAGCTATGGGCAACAATTATTTGACAAATAAATAGGGGTCACGAAAGTACGCATTTATGCTTCGCCGTGCAACCTGATAATACTTAATAGTCTCACTGATTTAAACTTTCACGATTATTAATCATTATTATTTAGCAAAACGGGACTTAATCAATATAAATTTATATAATAATAAAGTTTTCAAAATTTACTTCCGACGTTTCGAGGACGGCATTTCTTCCCGTGATCACGGAGAAGACTTGCTAAAATTGACATCAACATCTTCCAGCCGCACGACTTTTTAGAACTAAGTACTCGCACTTGGTCTTGGTTGGTTTGTTGATCTTGGTTGGTTTGTTGGTCTTGGTTGGCCGTTCTCGAAATGTCGGATGTAAATATAAAAACTTTATTATACGCGATTAAGTCCCGTTTTGCTTAATAATAATAGCCTAATTGAATAGGTAGGTACCAGTCTCGTCTTCTATTATGACAATATTCCTTCATTGTCTCATAGTCATAATTTATTATATATCATGTTTAACATTTATAGATAAGCCTTATAGCATAAACCGTCCATCAGCGCGTGCGCACCGGAAATCAGTCCGGTTTTGAACTCTTATTTTCATTGTAATGTCAGGAAAACAAGACGTAAGTGTAAATGCGAATTATAAAGCGAGTACCTACAGGCCTTAATTTGCTATATTTTAGGTAAACGCGCTTTAAAATATGGCTTTGCCTTGAAGGTCAATTCGAACATACACTTCGACGTCAAAATTGTATATCTAAGTAATGTCATTTAGTTATTTATTATATAACTTTCGTCTGCATTTCGTTCGTATTTGTTTGTACCTGCATGTATTGGCACGAGCGAGACTCAAGGGCGAATAAAAAATAAATAACATCATTTAAATATCATTTTGATGTAAAAATGCAAATTTGAATTGGCCTCCTGGGTACAGAAATTGACACAACTAGACTACATAGATTTTTAGGTTTTGATATTTCATGTCTGTCATATTTAAATAATTTTAAGAGTAAAATTACACTTAAAACTATTTAGTAAGACTAGGTCCCAATTAGATCAGTAGTCCAGAAACTCATTTCCTATAAACAGACAGATGAAGAAAGGGGAATTTGCATCTATGTAAACATAATAAATACAATTTTTTTATATAATTCATTAAAATTGTTTTTTAATATTTTATGTTAGCTTTTACCTACGACTTCGACTGCTTTCTATATTCCACTTCCATAGTAATGTTCCTTGAGATCCAAACTGCCTACGTATGTTGTAGGTATACAAATACTTCAGCGGTTAAAGCGTGAAGAGGTGAGGAGACAGTTACTTTCGCATTTATAATATTATAGGTATGTATACTTATATATCTTCCACAAGCAGTTCCAAAAAAAATCTTATACATTTTCATGTACACGCTTTTTCTGTAGACCCTACATCTCATGTTCTTAAGGCGTATCATTTCGCAGAGCCCTAATCCGCCGTGTGCCGACTTAATTACGACGTCGGTTAACAGGCAGTTCACCTGTTTATGACACTTTAACACTTACATCAAAGCGTAACTGAAATTCTGTATGCCTTTATGAAGTAAATTAACTTGAGTACGCACTATCAAAACGCATATTCATACATAAGATATGATAGGTATTACATGATCTCAATATCAGTGTTAACTGAGCGCTAAAAGTAGGGACGCAACGCATTTACATCGCTACGCTCAGGATTCTATTATAGAATCCTTCGCTTCGTTTAGGATTCAATTGTACGCCCTCGCCGTAAATATGTCATTTTGCTCCCTTGTGACACAATCTACTATTTCCCCTCACTAGCACGGAAAGTTGTCTTTTATCCTTTAAAACAAGCGGGGAAAAACGCATTTTATCCACTAGTGGGGAAAGTAATTTGACCTTGGATGGAGCATGTTTAAGTAGCTTGACAGATAACAAAACGTAAAACGCTCATAATAATGATTCATTCGATATTAATTATCATTAAACAAATGGTTTGAGAATCTAATAAAAAATACCAAATTTAGCTTTATTTAATGATTTTATGTCATAAACCTTAAAGTTCCATAAGAAACGTTTGTTTTTTAATAATGATGTTAAATATAATTCTGAACGCACAAGTTGAGTCGATACAATTTCAAAACGCATCATTGACATTTCATACGTCAGAAATGTCAACATTGTCAACAAAATTTTTACTTAAAAACTTCTCACGTAAAATTACAGAATTTCCAGTTTTTTGATATAATATCGTAAAAAAATGAGTGATTTAAGTGATGAAGATGATCTAACGCCTGTGGATGTTGCACTTTCCTCGCTATAGTGAGGTGAAAAGTTTTGTGTTACACACGGGTGCAAATGTATTTTACTTCTCGTGTGTTGAAACACTTGCTACGCTCAGGATTCTATTTTAGAACCACTCGCTTCGCTCGTGGTTCAACTATAGAATCCTTTCGCTTGCTCGTGTTTCAATTCCACACTCGCGGGTAAAATACAACTTTGCACCCTTGTATAACAAATAACTATTTAGTGAACTCATATTGTTTCTTTAAGACAAACTTTATTAGGTATATTTAATTTCACTTTCTAAACCTCTTTCAGACTCTTGTTCGCCGGGTACCTTGTATTGCGTTCGTGTCCGCTTGGTCGGCGCCGTGCAAGCCTTGAATAATGAAAGTATACGACCTTTCTCTTTCGTGGTCCGCTGGGGTGCTCCGTCCCTCGGGCAGCTCCAACTTTCAAGCTTCCAAGACTCCTCGAGTCGGGCCGCATGGAGACCGTAGTCCTTGACTGAGGTCCTCCTGCTTGCGCCAATGATGATGATGGACGAGTCTGCGTGACTTCCATCAGACAAAATGATTATTTAACAACAAACTATCACTTTCAACTCACACTGAATTTAACTTGAAATAACTTAAGTCTTTACAAATGATTATGAAACACAATCAATAAATAGATCGATGTTGACAACATGAACTTGACGTTTATACTGACAAGTGACAGACACACTTGTAGTTGATTATTAAACGCGCGCTCGTACAAGCTATGCAGCTAACGTCATAGCGTTAAACTTTAACGCTGTCAGTTGGAAGTCAAATAAGAAGTTTCACTTTAATATTCGTCCAGGTTATAATGGAATAGAATTTATTTAATGGAATTGATTCCATGAGAAATAGGTATTCTTAACGTATTAATTCCAGAACACATGCCCAGGTTACATATATTCTTGGTTCCCCGTCGTGTCCATTACAAAAGTGACAAGCAGGTGTGCGATATTCGCACTTTTGGTGGCTCATAAACTAATGTTTTAAAGGGATTAATCTATATTTACTTTTCGTGGCGTACATAGGTCCTAAGGAATTTTTGGGTTGCTGTATAAGTGGTAGTCCAGAAGTTAAAGGTTTGGTTTTGGAACTGGATGTCGTGAGTTCAAATTGTGACTTTAATCGTCTAGTGAGAAGTTATATAATATAATATCTATTGAAGAAAGTATAATATACAATATATTGATGTGAACCATACAGTGCTTAAAGATTCTACCTACCATCTGCATTATCGTGTCAGTCGAAACGAAATTGGAATGCGTAAAATGTGCCTGCAGGCAGTCGAAGGTTGATGTAAATGAAGCTAATGCGTTCTATCAAAAGAAGTAAATTTATAAATCCTTAATAAACGCCGTTCAAGTAGGTACCTATTTGTATAGGGAATTATAGTCTCGAACCTAAAAGACATATGAAGTTGAAGGGGGTTCTCTAATCTCTACCCGAAGGGCGACTGACTAAGCCTCCGCTGTCCATCTTGTCATCTATCCGAATGTCAACGGGCAATAGGTGGAGTAGCGGGTGACTGGGTGAGGTATCTTAAAAATCGTTACTGGGGGCTGATTTTTGAATTTCGATTCCGTGATTTTCCCTTCAATATATCTCCACTATTAGGCATTTAAATTCTACTTATAGAATTAAAAACGAGTGGTCAATACCATTACATTCTTAATATCTATTGCTCGTATTTCTAAATTATCAATTCGCCGTTTCCTACAGACTTTCTAGTGACGAAATCAACCGCTCGAAAGTCAAAAATCGGAATAGAATGTCAACGGACAATCGGTGGAGTAGTGGGTGACTTTAAATATCTTAAAAATCGTTACAGGAAGGCAATGTAAAAATGTACAGAGTTTAGGTATTTATATTTTCGCTCGATACAGGTCGATAAATATTTTGGTGTTTATTTTATTGCCGCTGAAAAAAAAATTGAGCAAGAAGCTTGTTGTAAACATTTAAAACAGTTACACATAGTAACGTGTTCTCGCGTCGAGCAGTTAGGGTATGTTCTCAGTTCATTGGGCCTTGAGTAACTATTGCGACTGTTAAATTTTTTAATTTCGGTTACATACCAAATGTGTAAAAATTAAATGTGCTCTAAAAAGCATGATTCGTTTCACCGTTGACAGGCTTAGGAAATGAATTTCCTTTTTGTATTTGATCCACAGGTGTTTGTTTTTTTTCACATAAAAGTTCACGCAGCGTTCAGTTGCCATAAGTAGCGTTATTGTTATACGCATACGTAACTAATTAGCATGGTAATATGGTTTTATGGCAGTTTTAACTGTTCGCTGATTATTCAGAGTGTTGATGCGATTCTTATGATTGAAGCGCAATGATGTAAAACGGAAAACAAATTGATTGAACTAATATGAAATGAAGGAAATGGTGTTTTTACTTGCAATATTCGTATATAAGTATGTAAATATTGTCTTCAATATATGCAAACCATTTATCGATCACTTGTTGGTATCCGACTGAGCTGGAATTAGGTACTAACCAACCGGTGACCATGAGATATGAAGGTGACATCAAGCTAATCCGATAATGGAGCTCTGATAATAATATCACAACGAACATCACGTAGGTAATTTTTGTCAAAAATATTATCTAGATCTTTTTTAACTGGCAGTATAATAACCCAGTACTCGCAGTATAATATCGCAGTAACCGGATAGGTGTGCTTACATAGCCACTAAGTGGATGCCGGTAAAGAAGCGTGGGCGGGGTAGGCCCAGGAGAAGATGGCGAGACGACTTTGATACCTTCCTTTACAACTGGCCGGAGGAAGAACAAAATCGGGAGTTATGGAGAACCAGGGGAGAGGCCTTTGCCCAGCAGTGGGACACTCAAATAGGCCATGAAAAAAAAAGTGTAATAACATTGAAAATAAATTGTACAGTACATATGGTGCTACTTTCTCGTACTAGTGCGTAAAAGAGCACTTTTCGTGCATATGTCGAAAGCTTAAAGGGCCATATGTACTGTAAAACGTTGTACGGTACACGTGCGAATAGGTAATTCGCAACTCGTGTCGATTTAAAACACTCCCTGCAGTCGTGTTTTAATTTATCGCCACTCGTTTCGAATCTCCTCTTTTCCGCACTTGTATCGTAAATAACTAAAAACTAACAAAATTGCCCGGATACATTATGAATGGATTTCATTCATTAAAGTGTCCATGTACTTTTGCAGCTGGGGTAGGTGTACATATGCTGGCCGTGTGTCAAAGCCAAGTTATGATATAATGCTTACAATAAGAGCAAAACCAGCCTAGATCCGCCTGAAATTTTAGAAAAGAGATATGAGAATCGATATAAATGTTCGGAGAAAGATATTTTATTTTTTAGACACTCCTGTAGGGCTGTAGGTAACAGTTTTTGATTCCTGATTTCATTATGAACCGTTTTTAGTGTTTAATGCGCGTGGCCTCCTGAAGTGCAACAAACCAAAAATGAATTTACCCTATATACCCTAGACAGTCTTACACAGCCTGTTTGTCTTCCAAGACCAAATAATTATAATTATTCTATGCATGAAATAACTTAAGGTGTTAATTTCATTTCTGATGTAATTTTTTTGTGAAGCATATGCTGCATATGTTTTACTTCATTCACATTAAGTTAATTGATGAGTTATCTTATGATCAGTTTAAATACGTTTTTAAAGTATCATGTGCGCGGCAAGAAGCTTTTGTTTTATTTTATCACACTTAATACGCGTGTATGAGAAGCACGTCCGCAAGATAAACGATCTGCAGGACTACTTATTAGGGTTCCACAGTGAAATTAAAGATGACTATGTGAACTGTAAACCTCAAGAGTGTATCTTGACACAGCCTGAAACTTAATAAATGTACCTATGGTTCTGCCATTGTAAAACATTTTAGAAAAAGACAAAATTATCATCATCGAACACATAATTTCAAGAGAACTAATTGAGGAAAGCAACCCGTAGAGGAGAACAGCCGGTCAGGTTGAAACAAATTTTGCTTTTTCGGTCATAACTCTGTTGTATTAGAAGCTAGATTTATAAAGTCTGTATCATCTGATAGCAAATTTCATAAACATTTACCACTCGAAACTGAAACACCGTATTGTATTTGGAACTTTTTAAAATAATTTATTTTCTGCATCAATCCGATCTGTTTCAACCCTCCTAATGCCGAAGTAACTTGAAACTGGTACTGAGGTAAGTTGACACACATCTATATTTTATGAATTTACAAAATAAATTGCAAACTAGTGTCTATAAAACATTTTCACCGGTAAGCGCAGCTCGATTGAAAATGTTAGTTTTCAATTTCGTCTTTTAGCTGGTTGTAATTTTAAACATTAATAATTATTTTTGTCAGGTATCTAGTTGTTAGTGACTGAAGCAAAATGAAATATACGTATTTTTCAATAAGCTTATTCTATAGGTAACCAAAAAGTTAAAATAAAATTGAAAAATATGATTTCATCAGTCTGGCATGAACAGCCTCTGCCAAACTCAAACAAAAAAATTGACGAGGTCAGTTCTGTTGTTGCAACAAGGTATTTCAACATACCTCACCCTTGTTTTTTTTTTCAGATATTTGCGCTACATGTGGGGGCACGGTAGTGCCCCCGCCAAGACGAGCAAAGCGAAGCGCAAGGGCACTACCTACCTTTTCTCGGAGCGATTCGTCGTTTTTTTGAACCCTCATAACTTGGGTTTGGATTACACCAGATAAACAAAACTTTCAGGATATGATGCCAATAGTGGACTTATTAAGGATAAAAAATTTCAATTGCATAGTTCTTATACTTTAGATTTTATTCATATCTAAAAAACCCCGATTTCGTCACTCACTCACTCACTCATCAATAACTTTAGGGTACTTTCTGAAATCCTAGGAAGCTGAAATTTGGTATGTAAGATAGTCTTACACAAATAACAAAAAAATTCAAAAAATTGCAATTTTTAGCCCCTAAGGGGGTGAAAAGGGAGGTGGAATTTTGTATGGAAAATCAATAACCGCTGTACCGATTTAGTTAAAATTTGGTATGTAGATAGTTTTGTTATGGGGAATGATATAGAATAGTTTTCAACCCCTAAATCACCCTGTAAGGGTGCAAAGGGGGTGGGAAAGGGCGTAATCAGTAAAAAGCAGATTGTATAAAAGATGCCCCCAGATACAAAATTTCAGGATTTTTAATAGTAAATTACCACCAACCCTTTAAATTAGGGGATAGAAGATTGTCATAAGCAACTTACAAAAAGAAGTGAAATCCCACCAAAAACAATTTATGTAAAATGTTGCCAAGACGAAACCATAAGGCTCGCACTGTAAAAAGTTATCAAATCTTTTGTAGAGCCAAGCTTCTAACTCTACAGGCCCTAACTTCACAAACTCTACACCTTAGTTAAAATATGTGGCTTGGCCGTTTTGTTACATCATCATCTTCCTCGCGTTGTCCCGGCATTTTGCCACGGCTCCATGGGAGCCTGGGGTCCGCTTGGCAACTAATCCCAAGAATTGGCGTAGGCACTAGTTTTTACGAAAGCGACTGCCATCTGACCGTCCAACCCAGAGGGGAAAACTAGGCCTTGTCGGGATTAGTCCGGTTTCCTCACGATGTTTTCCTTCACCGAAAAGCGACTGGTAAATATCAAATGATATTTCGTACATAAGTTCCGAAAAACTCATCGGTACGAGCCGGGGTTTGAACCCGCGACCTCCGGATTGCAAGTCGCACGCTCTTACCGCTAGGCCACCAGCGCTCTGTTTTGTTACATACAAAATAATTTATAGTGAATACATTTTTCACCTTACGCCCATGTGACAGTAGCGAAATGTTTTTGGTGGGATTACATTTTTAGTTTACAAAACATGGACTTTACTTAAAAACGTTGATAAGTCCAAATACGTGATAAAAAACTGCCAGAATGCTTCAAACATATATCGAAAAAATGCCAAAACTGATAAAGAAATGGCCTTGAAAAAATGTCGACAAACTAACTTAGCAATATTTTAGTTTTAACCGCTGTAAAACCTCAACTGCTTATCTGAGGCCTAAACCATGTATGAAGTTGGTTAGAATGAAAAATGGAGCATTTTTTTCTTGTGAGTCATACTTCTAGCGTCTATAGTTCGCGAGATATGGACGCTGTGTCAACTTATATTTGTGTTAACCTACCTCGGTCTCCCCTACATATTACTGTTAGCACTGATGGAACCCACAGCGTCAAAACAGAATATGGACTTGCCCTCGCCTCACTCGATTGACATCAGTAGGTGAGCTTAAGTTATCGGCCGCATCAATAGGAAACCGCAAGCCAATAAATAATGTACAATGAAGTACTTAAAGGTTTTGTCGCAAGCCAGCGGTGTGGTTAAAAATAGGTAATAAAGGATTAATGATGACAGTTTTAACTGGATAATACGATATTATTGAGTACATAAAAAGCGTTGGTAGCCTATAGGTAGTAGAATTATCCTAAGATCACATATTTGACATATGGCAGGACCCTACCTAACCTGCATGATCCATTAAAAGTATTTAAAATAAGGTCGAAACCGGACTAAGCCCAATAAGGCCCAGAGTCCTCTCCGGGTTGGAAGATCAGATGACAGTTGCCTTCGTAAAAACGGATAGGATTCCAGGCTACAATCTTATAAGTCCGGGATACAATCTGTATATTTTTTTCATTTCGTTCAAGGGGCAACTGTATACAACTGTGTACTTAGTACAAGTTTTGTAAAAGTAAGCGTATTTTACTTATGAATTAATCATTTTATTTAGGAAAATTATCCCGACAATTGTTTTAGAAACACATAGAAGGTCTTAGTAGGCTCCAAGCCATAACTAATTTCAATAATATTGATTGTCCCATTCGGCAGAAAACATGAAATTCGGCATTCAAGTAGTTTATCGAAGTAGGTACAACGTTATATATATCCCTTCCTTAGAGTTTTATACCTATTAATACCCACGTTATATAGGTATATAACGTGGGTATTAATAGGTATAAAACTCTGCGACCCACGTTTAATTCTGCGATGTAATGGTATCAAAAACGGATGTCGTAGCTGTACATACTAATACCGCAATGTCGACTAAAGGAAGGAAAGAATATGCGCGCGAGCAGTTAGTATTGAAGTGTCAAATTGACAGCGACACATGCGCGGGCGCATCTGCGCATCGCGTTCGGAATTTAAAATTCTTAACGTTCTTTCAAATGAATGTTCTTTGAAAATATAAAATTATTTATAAATTGTACAAATAAATCCAGAACATTTTCGATAATCTAGATTGCCTAGATTTTATTTTATTTATTATTATATTTTATTTTATAATTTATTGTGTGTTTTATAAATAGTAATTGTATGTCACTAACCTTAAGTAATTTTAAGTTTTGTTGTAATTACTATCACTATATGGATCAAAATGATTTGAAATAAATAATTGAATTGAATTGATTGGTAATAAGTTTCTGACAACAAAATCATAATATTATCCTGATGTTAAAATAGGCATCTTTGCTTATTTATAATCCTGTAATATGCTGGTTAGTTGTTTGGAAAAGTTCTCTATCTATTAGGCACTAGAATTATTTTAGTTTAGAATTGCATTTTGGAAGATCTGATCACTCCAAGAAAAGGTCATTTTATTGTGCCGATGTACAATTGTAGGTATATAAGGTATCTGCCAGGCACAACAAATTAATCCTCTCAATAATGTGACTAAAAATCTGATGTTCTCAATCGACTACCCCTTAAGGTCAATGTACCGAATCCGCCCGGTAGTAATACTAAACGTTAACTTATAAAAGTTACTATTTTGCCGGTATCATTTATTGAACAGAATTGTGCAATACCTACAATTACAATTCCTCTACAAGTAATATAAGGTTTATGGGACTATATTGTAATAGTAAATCGCTAATTGGGGTCTAGTTTCTTACGAAGCAAGGCTGAAATTTAAGGGCTGTAGCATAAAACGGAGTGTTCAGCAACGTGCATGTGACACACTTGGAGTTGCAAACGTCCATAGACTGGTGTACTCCCTTTTTGTCAAAATTTATTTCGCCGAATTTCACTTGGCAACCAAATTTTCGCCAAAGTTTCATTTGACAAACCAATCGTTGGCATAACCTTACTTCGCAACCATTTCATTTCCCAACCCCATAGTTGGGAAATGAAAATGGCGTACTAGGTTGGGTTAGGTTAGGTTGGATTATGTAAAGTTGCGAAATGAAATTCGGCCAAATAAAAGCGAAAAGTTGGTTGCCAAGTGAAATTCTACAATACAATTTTCGGCGAAAAGTAGGTAAACCTCATAGACTACAGCAACCGCATACCAGAAGGACTTCACGCGCGATAAAAATAATAATAATGGGCAAGCTGGTAGGAATAGACTCCTATTGACGCCATGCTACTCCAGATCGTCCGCTTAATAAATAAGACTGTCCTGCGATAATCATTATTGAAGTATAATTATATTAAAAATATTATGAACAATATTATAATCCTGCCTGCCAACGTAATTATATTAATCGCTTATATCCGAAGCAGATGGAGTCGTTATAACACTCTATTTAATCATTTAACCCAGAATAGCCAGCTTCGCTACATTGTCACAGATCTTAGGTTTTATCACAAGTATATAGGTAAGTAGCTTAGTTAAGTATGTATGTATAAGAAAATTGCATGAACTATTGTCGTTGTTCCTTATGGTTTCGAAGTATCCCGATGCGGATGCGCCAAATATTAGTGGTGTAAAAAAAACAATTGACTTTGTTATTGTATTCTGTAGAGCGAAATGCTGAAGTTGTTGTTTGAGTTGTTTTGCTTTGTGAAAACTGTGCTGCTAGAGGTAAAATGGGTTTAGATGAAAGGTGACTTGAATAAAAATTGTGGATTTTTTTTTAATTGTTCGAAAGCCAATGCGTGATAATATCTCGGACAGGTTATCGCAAAAACATATGCCTAGGCACAGTGATAGAAAAAGGGGCAAGCTTTTGGACATTTGCGACAGTGAATATAATTTAGACATTAATTAATAAACACTGTAAATAAAACGACTTTATTTTTGACTATTTTGAGTTATGCGATGGGTTTTGCAATGATCTGTCGGAGCTATGTGATAATAAAATGTAAAGACAGATTTTAGCAGTACTATGAACGATTGACGTTCCTAAAGGGGTTTTCTTGTACCTGTTTTATTCCTTGTTTTAAGTAAAATTAATTAGTAAATTGTAATATTTTACTGGCATAATGAGTGAATGATCATAGACATATAGATTAGTCTTAAATAGTAGGAACATATCCTTTTAAGTATAAGTATTTATAAAGAAAATTTGTAGTATTTCTTGAGGTAACTTTCACGAATTTTATTATAATACCAAAACATACCGAAATGACACCCGATATCATCTCGTCTGCTTCTTTTGTTTTTTGACGGCCATGTTTTTTATTGAAATCAATCGTTTTACGAAACAATATAACGGTCAATTTAAGAAACAAAAATGAAAATTATTCCTTTGTTTTTATGTTGTTACTTTGTTTTGATGTAAATCATTAAGATACAATATTATCAAACAGGTACTTTGCGAATTTTAGTTTTAAAGCTGAGATGACTAGTATTTTGGCACACGGAAGGGCGTATAATAAGCGGTAATGTCGTCGGGAGCGCTTACTACTGTACATATAATATTAGGAAATTTGTTGCAAAAATCCACTTTTACCCTTGATACAGTGTACACCACTCTCCCCTACCTATGTGACATCTCTAAATTTATAATGGCAGATATATATTTTCATAAAGGCAATGGTGTGGAAGTGTTTGTTAAGAATGGATTTGGTTTTTATCTATAGGTATTCACAACTTTTTGATTAAATGTCTCCTACAATATTTTTTACATACAGGTTTTGTTAGTCCTAAAAATATTTACATACATGTAAAATTAATTGCCCTGGTATCTCGGACTATCGATGTTTGAAATAACATTGACATGTCATATAGTTCTAAATTGTTTGTTTGAGTTAGTAATTATAATATTTATAATTCCTGTTTTACACCAGCAGTTCATAAAGCATTTAATTATATTATACGAAAATAAAAAAATAAAAAATATTCGAATTTACGAAAACTAAATAACTATGTGATTTAGTTTCCTTAAATGTACCTAGTCATAACGTCGTCGTTAACGTCGACTGTGAACTAATTCAATAAGAATACCTTGTATACATTTGGCCCATTGACAAATTAATTCGTTTCACAGTGGTTTTGTTGTAAGATAAATTTATGGAAATATGCTGAACAACAAAATGTTTATGCGCTTTAAATTAATTTAAAATAAAATAAAAAACTCATTAAAAATAGGTGAATTCATTATGACATTAAATAATGCGAAAAATATTCTTTCTTTATGCAAAAATTTAAATAAAGAAATAAATGACATTAGCCACTGCCGTGTTTAACATTGATCAGTGGTATTTTTTTGTACTCGTATATAAATAAATAAATAAATAATAAAATAAATAAATATTATATGACATTCTTACACAGATTGAGTAAGTCCCACGGTAAGCCCAAGGAGGCTTGTGTTATGGGTACTCAGACAACGATATATATATAATATATAAATACTTAAATACATAGAAAACACCCATGACTCAGGAACAAATATCTGTGCTCATCACACAAATAAATGCCCTTACCGGGATTCGAACCCAGGACCATCGGCTTCACAGGCAGGGTCACTACCCACTAGGCCAGACCGGTCGTCAAATATATATGTCTATGTATTATAAACTTAAGAAGTGTCCCTTTTCTATGTGTACGTTATATGATGTCAATGATGTGGTTGTATGTGGTACACGTATACGTAGCTGAAACAGAACATAATAATAATATACTTTCCCATTTAAATACGAAACTTTAGCTTGTGTGTTTTTAACCATAAGATCAGGGGCACTTTTTAAGTTTAGAGCTATAAAGGTATTTATTTTTCTTAGCGCCACTTGCGCCAGCCAGGGTTAAGCCACTAACCCGGGGTAAACTGGTTAAACATGGAGTTACCATGGTTACCAGTACAATTTCACACTGGGCTAAGCCTGGCTGGTGCAAGTGGCCCTTAGTAGGTTAAACATGGCCTCCCACAAAAGGAAATACTTATAGTAATGTCAGTTATGAACTTCTAGCATAGTTTTCTTATACATATAAAAAGATGCAAAATGCGGTCGTGGTTTAATTGTACCTACACTACGCTGAAGGTACATTCGGCTACATTAATAATATGTATTAAAAGTAGGTACAGTCAGTATCAAATACATATTGACGGCCAAAGTGGCCAAATGTATCGTAACACACCTTTGTTACCTACCATAGAAATAAGGATGTGTTTCGATACATTTGGCCTCATTGGCAGTTACTACATATCTATTAAATGCTGAGTGTACTGTCACCTGCAATAATATGTTAATTTTCGAAGGCCTTTTCGTTTTTACAAGTAGGTAAGATCGTGTCAGATATTTTTGCGGCCTTCGTTGTGTAACATATTATTGCAGGTGACTGTAGAAACAAAAACGCAAACTAACTAACACTACCTATAGGCAACAGTTATGGTTAAAAGTCGAACAAACTACAAATTTCGAAAATCGCAGGCTCAAAATATAATACATTATAGATATTTACACAAACATCTATAATGTATATAAACAATCTGCTCCCTGCCGAGGTTTTCCCGAGGGGCTACAGTATGGGGTTCTTCAAAAAAGGAGTGTACAGGTTTTTAAAGGGTCGGCAACGCGCGTGTAATATCTCTGGTGTTGCAGGCGTTCATAGGCTACGGTAACTGCTTACCATCAGGCGGGCCGTATGCTTGATTGCCACCGACGTGGTATTAAAAAAAAAAAAAAAAACTAAATACCTGTTGTAATGCTAATACGAGTAAGAATTGTCTACAGTTATCAGTCTATCACCGAATGCGGTCTAAATGGAGTTGAATATTAGATGCCTGTTTAGGCGTTTTATTGTAATTATAAATAGACATATTCATAAGCTCAAAAACTATTTAAAAAAATCTTATTAGAGACATAAACAAGTGTCCTTTCGGACCATAGTTTGTAAAATAAGAAATTGTCGGGAAGTTTTTCTCTTGTACCTACTTACTTAATCAGTTCCTCGGAGTATCAGTTCCTTATACTACTACATGGAATATTATGAACAATTTAACCCTTAGCTACCTACGTCCGATTTCTATAGCATAACCACCTACGAAAGGTCATGGAGAGCACTATTTGAAATGGGTCTAAAATATTTATAAAAATTATGTTAGAGGGACAATTAAATAATATTTGCCTATCTAATGGTTTAATGCATTTATTAACAAATATAGATACAACATTAATCAATAACATATAACTTGAACTTAACATATAAAAAATTTCTTACTTTTAACAAAAAATCATTGTAAATCCTTTGGGACAAGGGATCACAAAATATTATTTGCATGATATATTTTTTTATTAATAAATCTTAAAGAACAATAATCAGTCTAGCTAATCAGCTATAATTTTCATATAAAAACGTATTATTATTATAAAATTGCAAGCTATTCAATTAGCCATTTTTCGCGGCAGCCAACGCACAGCCAATAAATACAATACTTACACATTTTTATCCAATACTTCATGATGTCTGTCCTAGAAAGCTGAGCCATGTAGTCTGGGTTTTAGATACCTACATAGAACGGTAAAACTAATAAATCTGTAACTTTCACCCTCCCACCTCTAAAAAAGGGGGTGGAGTTCTGAATATATTACAAGTAAAACTAGGACACTTCTCGATGTCCTGATGAGCCTAGGGTTTACATAAAACGCTGTACCTTAACCCCCCCCCCCCTTCACCCCTCTTCTATCGCTTGCTATCCTAAAACTGCACCCCTTTATAAAGGGGGTGCAGTTCTAAGTACTTATACAGAACTAGTGTACCCAGGGCACTTCCCGATGTCAGCTAAAATATTTGGTATGAAGCCTATATGATTTCTACACAAAGATCATAAAAATTAAGAAATTTGTAACTTTTACCCTCCATCCCCTATTAGTGGAGTGCAGGCATAACAATTTTACAAAGAAAAAACATAAAATGTGTTAAAATAATAAAAATTACAAGCTCATAAAATTAAACGTAACCTCCTAGGAAAGGTCTCAGAGACCAGCGAGATATAGTATATAACCACCTAGGCAAAGGTCGCTGAGACCACCGACGACAGTCTTTTGCTCACCAAATTCACAGACACACGTCCGAAGGCGTCGATCACATGGCCGGCACTGAGACGGCTGCAGGGAAAGGTACAAGGTCACAGAGGTCCGTGCAATGAACACGTGTTGAGTTATTCACTATTTCGTATTTGCAAAGGTCTGAGAGACCTTGCGTAGGTGGTTAAGGGTTAAATTACCTTTATTTTATAATTATCTTTGTAAACATTCCTCGCAATAGAGATAATATCATCGCATATAAAGAAGAGCACATTAGTCCGCATGTCATGTAAAAGCTAAAAACATACCGCATAATTATTTCACGAAATAATCCAATAAATACTGGCAGTCGACTGTACATGCCCGCGATAATTATGCTAATAGCACGTCAACTAGAAATTGCTACTTTGTAAAAATATGCCGACAAAATGTATGCAATTAAAGCTTATGAAACAAATTCAGGTTAAGGAAATGTAGCTTGATAAAACGTGTCCTCCGAATGGGACAGAAAGAGAAGTAATATTACATATTTCTTTCTTACGTTTATAACAAAAAAAAAGAGTTTGATGCACGAGTAGAACTATATAGGTTTTGATTTTTTTTGTGTTATACGCATTTTTTTCTTGTTAGTTTAATACGATTAATTTCATTTCTAAGTTTAATTTGCTAATTCCAAAGAAAAATTATGGTAATGAAAAAAAAAAACTAAACTAAAACCAAAATATTACTAATTTAATCTAAAATTAACTTGAAAATGATCCCCGCCGCATAGTTGTGGCCCCACCAATACCAAATTCAAATACGTAAGTATTTTTTTATTATTATCATAGCGAATGATTTTTAATAAACAAAACCGGTGATAACATCATAGGAATGAAACGCTCATAATTCTCTTCTCTTAATAAAAGCAGAAAATTAAGTTTGGTAAGGTAATCCCATCCAAGGTAAGATAAACATTGGGACAAGTAAAGAGAAACACACTATTGTAGGGAATCCTTAATACAGTTTCTCTTGCCCCGAGCAAAATACACTATGTTTCTCTTACCCGACATGATCTTACCTAGTTTAATAAATAAAAATACAATAACCAAAACGTATAGAGGGACCTCTGGCTATTATTTGAAATTAAAACATACCACTACTCAATTTTATTAAATGCAGTCACATAATTTTGCTTAAATAAATCTTAATATCTGGGAGACCGAGCTTTGCTCGGAAAACATATAAAAACTCGAAAATGCGCGTTTTTTCAGATCCTAGCTAGATCGATTTTTCGCCCCCGAAAACCCCCATATAGCAAATTTCAACGAAATCGTTAGAGCCGTTTCCGAGATCCCCGAAATATATACGACCAATTCTTGTATATATATATATACATATACAAGAATTGGTCGTTTAAAGGTAAGATAAGATAAATACTGTACATACTACATAATATACAGGGCGAAATTACAATCGGGGAAAATCAGAAACTATAAGAGATAGGAACATTGTACATAATTATACTAGCAATAGCATATTGTAGACAGCCTTTTAAAATTCTACCCAAGATGAAAATTGGACTGTTTCTTCGGCTTCTTAATAAATTTGTAAAATTATTAAACAAAATAGTACATTTCGATGCTAGTGGGGAAAGTATGTCATTAGTCCACGAGTACCGAGATATGTTGCCACGAGCCGTAGGCGAGTGGCAAGACTCGGGACGAGTGAAGAATGACATTTCCGCACGTGTATCGAACGACGTTTTTTAATACAGTTGCGAAAAAATAAGAAAAACAACAAGTAAGGAATTCGAAACTTTTATACTATTAATTCTGTGACATCATTGTCATTGACATTATGAAGAGGTGTTTTTTTTAGCTTTTATTGGCCTAGAATCAGTCCTAGAATGGATGTTGTTAGTAATATTGAACCCACTTCAATTAAAGTTTTTGTTTAATGCATGTTCTATGACAGAAACAATTGTAAACATAAAACATTGTACTATTATTACCCAAGTATCGTTATTTACGATTTTTTGTGTATCGTATATTTATAAAAACAATATCGAACGTTGCCTTTGGAAACTTAAAACATGCTTGCAGTAAGAAAAAACGCCTCTTCTTTGACAGGCGTTGTTTTTTATTATTATTTCACAACAACTGTATTAAAAAACGTCGTTCGATACACGTGCGGAAATGTCATTCTTCACTCGTCCCGTACTCGTGAAGTAATGACATACTTTCCGCACTAGCATCGAAATGTACTATTACAATGCATGTGCTCGAAAAGTGCGTTTCCTACGGAGCCATATCATGCGTAAAAAGTACTACCTTTCCGCACTAGTGCTTTTTGTTTTCAATTTTTTTTTACAGTACATATGGTGCTAGTTTCTCGCACTTTTGCGGAAAAGAGCGCTTTTCGTGTATACCTATATGTCGAAAGTTTAAAGGGCCATATGTACTGTAAAACGTTGTACGATACACGTGCGAATAGGTAATTCGCAACTCGTGTCGATTTAAAACACTCCTTTTAATAATTAAACTTATTTGCCAAGATATGTTTTTTTATTTACTCGCACAATGCATAATAAAACATTGTATGATACACGTGCGTAAAGATGATTTCCACACTTGTTGCATACTGTTGCTCAAAAAGTGCTACTTTACTTAGTTGTTTAGCGTCCGCAAAGTTGGTTTTTGCGAACTAGTGCTTTTCACTTTTCCGGCTTTTTTAAATTTAATTCTGACCGTAATCGATACGTCCATACCAGAGTTTGGGTGTTCAAAAACTTTATATATTTTATTTTGTCATTAGACATTTATTACGTATACAAAACGTATTGTTACACGATATAAAGTAAATATTTATTTGTTATTATAATAAATAAAACGTTATATAAAACAATAACGATATTTCACTAAAAAAACTTTGGCTGAATGGAACTATTATTGCCACGTTGGCTGTCGTAAACAGAAAAAAATTCAAAATTTTATAGTAAAACCGGCGCCCGCTATTTTCACTTAAAATTTAGTTGTATCAAAATAATTTACTTAAATTGCAATTGTAAGTGTTTTTGTATGAAATGAGTTAATGCGATTAATTTTTGCTATGTAAATCAACGCTGAACGTAGTTTATAGTGCTTAATATATAATATAAAATATACAACATCATGCAAGGTCAAGGGAAAATTCGTTACTGTAAGTTTTATCCTGATTTTTTCGCAAATGTATTAAAACACGTCGTTCAATGAACGTGTGAAAGTGTTATTATTTAGGTACTTGTTACACTTGTGTCTTTTGTCTTTTATTCGCATGTGGCTCATAAAAGACATCTCGGTATATACTCGTAAGTAATAACACACTCAACATTTACATTGATATGTACTATTTAATGGCCATGTAAGATATTGATAACTGTTACTAATAAGTTTATTGCAACTAATTAACGACATAGGAGAACTAACCCTATTCGAAAAGTACATGATAAGGGGATTATTACTCATACAGGAATTTCTAACGGACTAATCGATCAAGTTTGAGTAAGGTCGTGTTGGTAAATAAAAATGGATGTAATGAAGATATTGATTGCGCATAATTGCGCGTGCGTTGGCAGGTGGAGTGGACACGACGCGCATGCGCGGCAGTGTCACGAGTCGCAGAGCGCAGCGGAATATTTACACTGCAAAATTGCTTGGACACATTATGAAAGGAAGTAATTCGTAAAGTGGCCATGCATTTTTACAATTGGGTGTACAATATAACAGACTAGAGTAGAAAAATAGATAAAAAGATTCTTGACAAAATAGTTATTTCGATAGAAGTGAGGAAAGTGACTAGTTGGAAGCAGTGTTAAAGTGTTGTTATTGTAAATCCAGATAGATTGTTTTACAAATGACCATGTTTGGTTGCAGTAAAGTTCTATATCAAACAAGTCATGCATATGTACTTTCGGGTGGTCAGCAGAGAAATTTGTCAATGATACACCTACAGGATTTCTTAAATTTCATTACAGACTGTTTCCTCAGTTCGCTAACAGCTCCGACATGTGCAATTTTGTTGCGTTTTTCTTTTTAGTTGGACCATACTTCTGTCGAACGCATCGATGTATCACACAAACTAATGTGAAGCCCTGACAAAAGATATATAGTATGCTTAAACGACATTAATGTATGTAAATGTAAAATATATACGCTTAAAACTCAATGCCCTATCGTTTAATAGCCTGTTTTTCTATAAACAGTGAAGATATGAGTAGAAAAATGTTGTAAATCATAAAAATTATGGCCATCCGTACAAGCAATACAAGTATTTCTATTCCATTAGGTAAATAAGTACAAGTGATAAAAAGTATAAAGAGAGAAGAATTCATTCAATTGAATTAAATTGTAAATTTTTATTTATCAGCGTTGACAATCTTTTAGTAACGTAGCTGCTATAAAACTTTACATTTATGTCGCTGCTGGCAGTTTTAACAGTTTTTATTTGAAATGTGTTGTTTTCCGGCGTATGGCTAAGTTTAATAAGGAAAGTAAATGGAACAGTAAATTTACGATTTTTTTTTATATACAAAATAATTAAATCCATCTACCGCTATTGTAAAGCAGGCATTATAAATAACTTAATCAAACAATTGAAAACTATGACATGTCAATGCCATTTCGAACATCGATAGTCCGAGATATTTCCAGAATACAATTAGGTAATGACCAATGCAAAAACTGAAACACTCGCGGCCAAAATTTTCCTAGCAACAAATTAGAATTTTCATTTCTAAATACTGATATTTGCTAAAAATGTTTACGGTATCTCAGAATGTATGAATAATTTAACACTGCCTCACATTCGGAAAGGACTAAAGTAAATAATTAATTCTTGATTATATTCAAAGGAGTTGTTGGAATACCTATATTTTATATTTAGTAAATAACTTAATTTACACCCAGGCAGGACTGTACTTACCCTTGAAATTAACAGATTTAATAAAAACCGGCCAAGTGCGAGTCGGACTCGCGCACCGAGGGTTCCGTACTTTTTAGTATTTGTTGTTATAGCGGCAACAGAAATACATCATTTCTAAAAATTTCGACGGCTATGACGGTTCATGAGATACAGCCTGGTAACAGACAGACGGACAGACGGACAGGCGGACAGATGGACAGACTGACAGACGGACAGCGGAGTCTTAGTAGTAGGGTCCCGTTTTTACCCTTTGGGTACGCAACCCTAAAAAACACGGTGTATATATAGTAAGTATGTTCGACCCAAAGAGATACAAACGTTTACGATTTTCATAATTATATTATGAGACTTGATGAGACGAGCGGTATTCAGTATTCAGTATTTTATTGCTTTCATAGGTGCATACATAAGGGGGTATATCAAACAAGATCAGCTATCATGAGCCCTGCAAGTTCACTGCGAGCAGCGCAATTGCATAGACACATTATGAATGAATGCATTCATAATAGCTATATTTCATTAAAATAACTTAAGTTGTATAAATTAATGCATGAGAGCGGCAGCCGAAATATTTTCTTAAAAATATCGAAAAACAATTGCGCTTAACCAGCAGAGCTTCTACAGGTCTTTTACAAAAAAATGTAATGGTTTCGGTTACCACTTGAGGTGTGGGTTTTTGAAAAACTTTAAAATACAATTTTCCCTCCTAAATCAACGTTATGGTTTTTTTAGAATTTCAAGTTGCCTGTAAATACCTATTTTATAGGTCTCCCGTTCAACTGAGGCGGATGCAGATACAAAATGCTGTAGGTAGCTATCTCATTGGCTGAAAGACCGGTGCATATAGTTTTTTAGTTACATTATTTTAAGATCCATATATAAGCAGAAAAGAGTAGCTTTCTTTTTCACTTGACATTTGCAATTCCTAATTATCAATTATCTTTTTTCATTCTTTCCACAATTGTTCTATGTAAATTGACTATCGTATTTCAACTACGATAAGAAAACTAGTAAATCGACGCACTTTTTCAATACGTCGTCTCCCGACATGGAAAATCTAAGTAAATAACTTACCCGCCAGCCGACGCTGAAGTGCAATAATGCGTTTAATTAAAAGCAATGTTTGCTTCCATATAAGTTTGCTCAACCAGGATGAGTTCTGGTTGTAGCTGAAATGGGAAAATTGCTGTTTTCCAAAGTGCCTAAATTTTAATAACAAAACTTCCGTGAGACACAGACATATTAAACATATTAATATGTTTAATATGCCTTAATTTATTGATAATGTAGACCAAACTAGTAAAAAGACATAAACAACTAACCTACCTAAGAAGGTACCTGTTACAATGTAGTAAATGGAACGAACTAAAATATCACAATGTATTAAGCAAAAGTATGATGTTCCTATACTATAAACATAGCCTGCTTTTTTGTATAACTTCGCGGCAGGAGACATTTTCACAAAGAAGTTACTACAATTATTGTTTGAAGACTAACGGCCCGATTCGAACTTTAAGATACGTCAAATGGTCTAGAAACGACATGGATTAGATGTGTCCGTGTCAAAAATGACTTTTTGGTTGAAGAAACGTCACTTCTGACACTGACATATCTAATCCATATAGTTTCTAGACCTAATATTTAAGTCTGAATCCGGCCGTAATTATCCGTCAATATCGTGGACCAATTCTAATAAACTCTACATATAATTAAATTTATAAGCAAAAAAAAAATCAAACTAGCCCCTTTACAATCAATACTTAATTCGTATTTTAACCTTAACATGCCTGGTGAAACGAGTAATTAATAATTTCATGCTCCTGCCAAGAACGACACATTTACATGAGTAATGTTGATTTACGCAGCGTAGGAGTAGAAACACTGAATAGAAAAACCACTACGGAAGAGTTTAGCTAAAAATACTTCTTTTCTCAAATGACGTAAAAACAATAGTTTGACTCATTTCTGCGGTTCTATTGTATAAATAACAAAATGAATTCGGGAAACTAGGAATATCTGGACTTTATTGCGTATACAGGAAATAAATATGTATTCGAAAGTTTTTCAATAGTAATGGCGGTAAAATATAAGTATGAAATTTAAGTATATAAAACAGTAGTAGGTAAACTCTCTTCTATTGAATAGAAGAAAAAGAAAAAAAAAATATCTCTAAAAAAAATTAATTATATTTTATTAAAATATATATACAGTAAATCAACAAAGTAACATCGCAAGTACACCAAATACTATTAATAAATAAATAAAAAAAATACCAGTGCCGGGTCTGTCTAATAAAAATTAAAACTAAAACAGAAATAAAAACCGGCCAAGTGCGAGTCGGACTCGCGCACGAAGGGTTCCGTACCATTACGCAAAAAACGGCAAAAAAATCACGTTTGTTGTATGGGAGCCCCACTTAAATATTTATTTTATTTTGTTTATAGTATTTGTTGTTATCGCGGCAATAGAAATACATCATCTGTGAGAATTTCAACTGTCTAGCTATCATGGTTTATGAGATACAGCCTGGTGACAGACAGACAGACCGACAGAGGAGTCTTAGTAATAGGGTCCCATTTTTACCCTTTGGGTACGGAACCCTAAAAATAGAGACCTAATAGAATAAAAACAGGACAGAACATGTGTAAAAAATAAATACTTTTTTTAACGAGCCAAACAAAGAGAGCGAGATAATTCACTGACAAATATTTATTCACTCACAATTACTCGCAACGAATCTTTCGCTTGCTCGGGTATCAATATTAGCACGAGCGGTTAAACAACAACTTTACCCCCTTGTAAAACAAATAACTATTTAAGGTTGTACTTAAAGGAAGTAAAGTATGTATTATTGAAGGCTGTTTGAATAATAGGTTATATCTAAAGACCCAGTAGGTTCGTGTTCTTCTCTCACTTTCACTGAGCGTAAGCATAAGCGAGATGGATGTGCGTGCTTGGGATCGCGGATATCATGTTTTTGAATTTTCATTTTTTGTGTGTTTTAATAATTAAATAAAGCCTGACCAGGAATATATGATCACGCGCCATGTTGCGGAATTTAATTGGAACTAATTTTTTTATACTAAACTGAACTGTCACCACATACATGAGAATAACAGCGCCCTCTTGACAATGATCATATATTTCTGGTCGGGCTTTAAAATCCGCCAAGAGCATGTTCGGGTTTTAGTCTTGGGCTTATCATTGTATTTTCTGGATTAATAGATTATGGCCTGCTAATGCCCATATTCATACCGGTAGTTCGTAGTTCTTATCGTTGACAAATACATATCTGCCTATGGCTAGTCAGCTAATAATTTATCACCTGCTTTTACTATAATGTATTTATTATACGTAGTCTCAAAAATATATTATTGGCACTACTTTGAAATCGTATCTTACACTACTACTCAAATTTGAAAGGCAGTAACTCTGCATGCATCCCATACAGAGATACCACATTTTTCCCTTGATTGACAGAACAAGATACAAGTTTTTTTAAATAGTGCCGGTATACTTACCTAGTAAACATTGTCTTGAATTAATTACAAACAGTTATTAGCGAATTATAAAGAAAATGCTACAATTTGCCATCACGCACACACGCGTAACCTTTCATGCATACATGATTAGCTACATTTATATACAAAACACAAGTTAATTCACTATTTGCTTGTTATATGTTAATTAACGTTTATTACTTGGTTATTATTGGTGTAAGTTGAGAGCGTAATAAATGTCGGCCAAGTTTGTATGGATCGCTCGGTTGCGTAGTGTGTCTGTGTTTATGCCTATGCAAACACTGTTTTCAGTGTCAAAATGAGCGAACTCGCTGTTAAGTCTCATTACAATTAAGTATTAAAATATTTACAATTTATGTATAATCTTATAATATTTATAATTTGGAAATAAATTATAACGTAAAGAATTTCAATTAATTTATAAACGAATTAAAATGTACAAGTTCTTACATCACATTTGAGATATTTATTTAAGTAATTTGGAAATTTTCTTGTGTATAAAATGTCAAACATAAACGTTTTGAAACTTTAGTCAGAAAAATACACAGCGTATTGTATGAAGCGTAGTGTACGAGTATAACTCTATACTCTACTTAAAGAAATTACTTGGCCCTTTCTTTAAACATGTATTTTTAGTTTATGGTATATTCACTAAGAGGATAAATTAATACAGTTTTATAGGTTCTTTATGTCGCTATTTGTCATACGTTTGACGCGATATTAAAGTTAAATTTATCATTCGGCGCCAGGGTGCTTATCAACGCAGACGCAGCTGTTTTATGTCTCGGTCTGGCATTTCTCTGACTTAACATCCTTACACCAGGTAAAGAACTTTTGGCAACATTGTGTTCGTAAATCTTGTTTTTTTTTAATAATTTCATAATTACCAGAGTCTGGTTAATATAAAAGACCGACAATTAACCCCCATTATACGACGCCGCGAGAATCGTCAATGTTGTATTGTAGATTACATTAAATATGATATTTAGTTTTTAGTTATTTGCGTATGAAAACTATTATATTTTCAAAACATAATAGAATTGGACTTGTCAGACTGAAAGCATTTGCTTTGGAAAATGTTTAAAAAATTTAAAACTAGATGGCGCTATTAAACAAGAATATGCCTAAAAATGTTTCATTATGCTTTAATTGTACTCTTCTGCGTATAAAAAGGCACGCGAGGAATGCCTTTTTTTATGCAGAAAAGTACAAAAAATCGATTTACCTCTAATAATTACAATTATTTGACAATAGAACGATTTGTATAATATTGACTATTTTGTTTGCGATAGGGTGGAAATTCACTTATGACGTAGGTACTCGCTTCCATTATACTTGGAAACATTATGCGCTCTAGAAAAAAAAATCTATTAAGCATACCTTTCATTTCAATCTATCAATATCCAATCGCAAAGATATAAAACCAAACCTGACAAAGCCTCTTATCATTTAGCTACTTGTCTAGTTTTTATTCGTTTTACCCTCGGTCGAGTAAGACTCCCATCTAGGAAACGGTCTCAATGGGGCCTCCGTCCGAAAGCATCCGCGTAGATCGCGTGTGGACCCCAATTTACTTATTTAGCCTGATTAGTTTCACGGAACCAAATCCGTCCGGTGGCTGGATGCAGGGAACAGAGGACCGTGGAGAAGGCAGCCAACAATTTATGCTTAGCATACGTCTTAATTTCCTTTACCCAACTACAATATGAATATTATATTTTAAAATGTAGTACCTACCTATGAAAACCATGAAAATTTGCAAAAATGGATTGTCCCATGTTTAATATACTTATATGAATGTTTAGTGCTATGGACAGTAGAGATTTGTGTGTGTGATAATAGGTAAATTAAATAGAACACATCATCATCATCATTAACATGTCAGCCGATAGACGTCCACTGCTGGACATAGGCCTCCCCCAAGGCTCGCCACTCCGACCGATCCTTTGCCGCTCGCATCCACCGAATTCCCGCGAGCTTCACCAGGTCGTCGCTCCACCTCGTTGGAGGCCTACCGGCAGTTCGTCTTCCGGTACGCGGACGCCACTCCAGAACCTTCCGGCCCCACCGGCCATCAGTTCTGCGAGCAATGTGCCCCGCCCACTGCCACTTAAGGTTTGCAATTCTGCGAGATATGTCGGTGACCCTAGTTCTACTGCGGATATCATCATTTCTGATTCTATCACGCAGAGAAACCCCGAGCATAGCTCTCTCCATTGCCCTTTGCGTGATCTTGAGCCTTCTTATGAGGCCCATCGTTAGCGCCCACGTCTCAGATCCGTATGTCATCACTGGCAACACACACTGGTCAAAGACTTTTGACTTAAGACACTGCGGCAATTTGGACGAAAACATACTGTGGAGCTTCCCGAACGCTTCGCGAACGCGAAATAGAACACGTAACGCCGCAAAACATCATCTTTTAAGTACATAAAGATATTATTTCCATAGCTTTTGCTTATTATATCCATAGCCGCTACAAAAAAAAACCTTGTGAGTCTGCCTATTGTGACAGATGGGCAACTATGGAAGCCTGCCCCTGAGCACGGCCCGACATGCTCTTAGTCGAGAAATAGATCTGCATTAGTTATGGATTTGGGGGCCGATTTTTGAATTTCGACCGATGTATTTCGTGTATTTCGTTTAATCGCCCCCAGATCTGCCAATGTCAAAGGTGAAATTTCTTGTTGAAGAACTGTCACTTTTGATACTAGCAGATCATATCCATATCTAATCCATATCCATATCTTGCAAATAAAGAATCTTTATCTTTATCTAATTCATAACCTGTTATTAAAATCAGAATACGCCTCTCAGTTTGCCAAACAATAGAACTATTTAAGTAATTTGTCTGTAAAACGTGTGTGTAAAACTTAAGTTGGCATTTATCATATAATATAAATAATATAATATACACACTCTACTTAATATACATATAAAGTTTGATTGACATCTGCTATCAATCAAGTCTATACCTATATATACCTATCAGTTATATAAGAAAGTACATATAACTAAGGGCACTTCCTCTCATATTTTCTTTTACAGTTCTTTTTCAAATTTTGTAGAATATACCTATAAGTATATTTGGTTACAAATAAAAGCGAAGTCACAATTTAATTTTTTTGCCTAAATAATAATTAAATGAACAAAATAATATAAATAAGTGGCTACTCCACGTCTCTTTCGAATAATCCCAAACGTACAATATTTTCGGCTCTCATTACCGTGTCAATAGAAGATTAGGGATAAGTCAAATTTTTTAAAAAGAACGCCGAATAAGTGAGTTTTTTATCCTAGTCCGGGACACAATTACCGCCGCAAGACAAAACCAAATTATTGTAAAAAAACCTTTTCGAAGGCTCTTCTGATTGCGATACCTTAAATAATAATATGCAGGCAAGTTTGATTGACAGTTGATACTGGCTGGCAAACGTTTGAGGCGCCGGTTCGGCTTGTAAAAAAAAATCGGACGATCCAAAATCGAAAATGGAACGTATCGAATTAGTGGACGATTATCGGTGAAATTTCATGTGGCATATGTTCGAATTTTAAATTGAACTGCGGTTCGGAATTCCTTTAAATGTCGAGTCGAAATCAAATTTGAATGATTTCAAATTAATATTATGTATTTCCAAATTGGACCAAATTGACCGTGGGGCTGAATTTCGTAAAAATAATATTATCTAATTTAAACAGTTTTATATGCATATTAGTAAGTAGGTATAGTAGGTGGAATAATACGCAAATGTTACGTTGTTTTTAAGGTAGGTACGAGTATTACATACTTACTACCTCATCACGCATATGCATAACCGATTATCCATTGCCATTTACGGTCGTTACGATAATATTTGGTGGGACGGGGCAGTTTAACTGACAAAATATAGGTACCTGAATCGCACTTCTTCGCAATCACAAGTTGCTTGAGAGATCGCTGCATACAGTCGAGTTAATAAATATGTATACATTATTTACCTTATTGCAATGGTTTCACTCACTATTATTTTACCGTACCGAAACTGTACTGATCTAAATGTTTTGAAATATATGTCTCACGATAGTTTAATTTCGATTATTGCAATGGATTAAGGTGAAGAAATGTATATATTTACGAACTCGACTGTACCTATTATATTTCATTAACATAAAAACAAAATCGCGGCAAAGCGATGGCGCGCGAGCTCTGACGGTTTTTGGACAGAAGGTGTGCGCCGCAACGTGCACTCGGAGCTTACACACAAAATGTTTCTGTGTGTTTTGCGCCTGTTGATATAAGGACGACTACACCAAGAACAACATTTCGACAGTGTTTGGCTTATTATACTTAATAATGTACATTCGGCTCTGACAAATTCTTGTCAAAGGTTACGAAATAAGTTAATTCAGTTACTGTATTCTTAGATCACTATCTATACATATTATAAAACAAAGTCCCCCGCCGCGTCTGTCTGTATGTCTGTGTGTCTCTACGTTCGCGATAAACTCGAAAACTACTGAACGGATTTTTATGCGGTTTTCACCTACCATAGTGCGATTCTTAAGGAAGGTTCAGGTATATAATTAATTAAGGTTTACCCGTGCGAAGCCAGGGCAGGTCGCTAATACTTTATAAAACAAAGTCCCCCGCCGAGTCTGTCTGTATGTCTGTATGTTCGCGATAAACTCAAAAATTACTGATCCAATTTCCATGCGGTTTTCACCTATCGATAGAATAAATGAAAAAATAGATGTTGACGTAACTACTATTTTAGCTTTTTTTCTATTTTTTTTTTCTAATCGATAGATTGATTCTTGAGGAAGGTTCAGGGGTATAATTTGTTAACCCATGCGAAGCCGGGCGGGTCGCTAGTATATTTATAGTTCTAATATCTCATATTAATTAATATATGTTATTATTAGGTATATTAATTAAGATTTTTCTCAGGAGACGTATAGATTACGTAGAATGCACTGATTACATTATTTAAGTATGCTATCTACTACTGGTACAAATACTGCAAAACCATAGTCTAGATGTCTCGTTAAAGGCAAGTATTGATTTTACAACTCGCTTGGTGGCCGTAGCCAACCCCTGCTGCCTCGCTGGCTGGCATAAAAGTGTAATGGTACCGGTTGTAAACAATAGATGGCATTGCCTACCCTGAACGTAAGGTTTTGTCCTACCTGTCCACCTGTGAGCGATAATGCAACAGCGATAATGCAACTGCGATAACTGTCACAAGCAGACTTATTTGGCAAAATGAATGTCAAAATAATTTATTTAGCAAAGTCGAATTTAAACTGTTGTGAGACATACTAATATTTAGTAAAAGTTTAATCCGTCACTCATTTTATCAAGGAAATCGACATGTGACAGCGCCTGCGTTAAGGTGAAGGTCGGATAGCTGCTGCAGCTGTATTGCTGTAGCGATATTGCTGTTGCATTCGAGTTGTGACAGCAATGCGGCGGTGAAAGTCACTCGTTTTAATGAAGGAAATTAACAGTGCAAAGTTTTATAATATGTTATAGCGGTCGCGTTCCCGCCGCAGCAGTACCTAATGCCGTCACAGTAATGTAGCTTTATTTGATACAGTTACGTACGAAACAACTGAACCCTTATAGGATCACTCGTCTGTTTGTCTATCTGTCCGTCTGTCACAGCTTATTCGCTCCGAAACTACTGGACCATTTAAGAGTCCCCGGCAAGCTCGGTTCTCCATACAAACGTAGTTACGCTCGCATTTTAAAACGAGTAGCTAGTTTGCTCTAAAACTGTGTACTCACAATAGGATAAGGTATATCTATGTCTGTAATTAGTTTATGTACCTTCAGATACCATAGTTAAAAATATATTGCGAATTTAAGTTTTACATACAAAACTTGTTTTGGCTGTTTTTCGTTTGATTAAACTGGAGCTATATAAACTAATTACAGACCTAAATATACTTGATATCATTGTATGTCCAAAGTTTCATTACAATCCAACACGTAGCTTTAAAATGAGAACGAAACTCCGTTTGTATGGGAAGGTGAAATTCGACCGAGCTTGCCGGTGACTCTTAAGTTGAAATTTGATAAACATATGTAAGTTTGTGACCCAAATATGGGCATGTAGGTAACGTAAACAAATAAATTTTAAACATAAGGACCACCTTTTTGGGGGATAAAAGAAAAAAATGAAAAACAAAGTTTTGCAAACTAAATCGTGTTACATATCAAATAAAAGGGCTCATTGTGAGAATCTCACATATTTTTTTTATAAATTTCGAAAGAAAATAGGCAAAAAAAATCCATTTATCCCTTTATCTTCGAAACTACTAAAAAAATGGGTCTAAAATGTAAAAAAAAAATCTTTTACAGTAAATTACAGGAAATCCTATTTAGAAATCTACGGTCAAGCGTGAGTCGGACTTAAGAACAATCATGCTGTTAGACTGTTCCAGAGACACAGCCGCAGTAGTTTACATGAAACGTGGTAAGGAAAGCTGTTGGGAAGGCCGAAGGCCGAGATTCACTCAGGGACGAAGGGCCGAAACGTCCCGAAAAGGCGTGGCTACACAAGGCTGAAGGCCGAGCTAGGAAGGTTAGTCCTTAAGCACTAACTGTGTTTGAAGCACGGAATACTAGTGGTTTGAACACAGAACTATTAGGACAAGTGGCCATGTGCATACTTCCTGCATATTCCACAAGTATATTAAACGCGAAGGCCGAAGGCCGAGCTCCGCGTAGGGCCGAAGGCCCGAAGCGTTCGGGAGAGGCCCACCTTCATACGAGGCCGAGGGCCGGGTTGCGGGAGATTAGTTCTTAAACACAGGATAATGGTACAAGTACTTTAATTGCGAAGGCCGAAGGCCCAGAGCGTCCAAGAGACTCGATTCGCCTTTAGTGTTCAAGCGTAAGTTGGACTTAAGAAGATAAACTGCGGCTAGGCTTTAATTGGCACACAGCCGCAATGATATTTTTACTGTACTATTGTTCCGTATTTGAGTACTACATTCATGCAGCTCTGTCTTCGGCCTTCGCTTTTATGTACATATATGTACCTACTATTGTTTTGTATTTGATTTTGCTATCCCAGCTACTTTGCACCAGTTTTGCACATTAATTTTCGCACACAATAGCCTCAAACAAGAGCAATCATACAATATCTGTAATTTTTAATTTTATACAGCTTGTTACAATTCCACGTATTTTAAATATTGTTGTATTTATTAATTAAGTAAGCTATTAAATGTCACCACTCTTTTCTAAATACATCCATGGACTCACACCGCGCATAAGGATTATTTTAGCTCCGAATATGTGTGTTTCTAGCGCAAAATCAGCGGCATCTCTGTCAGCGGACAGACAACCTACCTAGCAATTATATTTGCAAAGATATAAGCTACCGCGCCATAACCTTTCTGTTATATCTGGTTTTTGAACCGACCCTTCGGGTTTTTCAAGACGTTTCACTCACGTTTCATTTCCAAAAATAAAAACACATTATTAAAAATTGCGTGATGGCCTTGGAACGCGAGTCCGACTCGCACTTGTAAGGTTTTTTTCTAACACGATTTTATCTGTTACATTCCATTTTGTCTTTCAAAGTAGAATACAAATAGTATATTCTGAATTTGCAGAAATCTGCTCAAAGAGTGGATCACTTGTAAGTGCCAACCTTTACTTTAAGTTTGTCTAAGTAATTTTCAGTCAACTCTAATAAGTCTTACAAATATGTTATTAAATAAGCTATATATTAATATATACTTAATAAGTCAAATTTAAATAGGTACCTAATATTTATTTGTAATATCTGTTCTGATCTCTCAATTTAGTTTAACCAATGTTAGTTAAGTTTACTGAAGACCAGCGTCAAGATACCTGAAAGGTAACTTGACATCAAGCTGAGGGGAGACCTTTTCAGTGACGTTTATGTTTTATATTAATAAAAGTGTATTACATTTAAGCAATACTGTAAGCGTCCTGAATAAATTTATTTTCTTTCTTTCTTTCTTTCTTTCTCTATCTGCTCTATACAACACAACCGATTTTTGATTACCGCACATATGTGTCACATGTATTAAAAATTAAGGAATAGAATTTAAAAAAAAAACTGATTTGATCACAAAAACCATAAACGATTACCTTGTTCCTAGAAAAGTGTCTGTGTGTTTAGAACAATAACATACTACCCACATTATTTTTACAATATCAGTGCGTGTATTTGAGCCATTCGCTTTGATTTACCATCGCCCTGGGAGGAGATACAATCATGGGACAATCATCGCATTAAAGTGTATGACACCAACAGCGCTATATGGAGCAATCATTGTGACAATAAACCTGTATAAATGTGATACACCAGTGAGTTATTCTTTTTACGTGGTTTTTCTTAATAACGCATAGATCTAATGTTTTAATGACGCGTCGTTACGTGTGATACAATAAACCACCCTAGTAACCACCTCTATAAAGGGACTGCTCCCTTAACTGGGATGGTATAGACAAATCCTGTAAAATAAGTAAATATTTATCATCACTGCCTGATTCGAACTCTAAGATGTCAAAAATTTGCTAAAGATACTACTTGAATCGGATATGTCAGTGTCAAAAGTGACGTTTTTGTTTGAAGAAACTTCACTTTTGAAACTGACATATCCGATTCATATCATATCGTTAGCAAATTTTTGACGTATGTTAAAGTTCAAATCAGGCCGGCAGTTGTTAAACACTGGCATCATTGTGTCATAAACAAGAGCCATCGAGATGCTTAAGTTTTATTTTTCATTTATTTTTATTAATTAGTTTTAAATTTAATGGCACCATACATCCCATCCCATGACTGGAGCAAAAACACATAGTTTTAATTTGTTAATAATATTGAAACCAATTGCAGTATTTATTATTTATACATGAAAAACATAATGGACAAATACGAGATAAATTTAAATTGATGCCGTTACTGTAGGTAATATATTATGTTTTTATTCCGTACGGGACGGGAGTTAATGAGAAAATAGGTAATGTAAACGTCCTAGTGCTTGACGTCACACATCGACAATGACTTAAGTTTAAGGATGCTATATACCGGGACGTCTAGGACAGTGACGAGGACTCTGACGCCTACCTTATTGTAAGGGCAGCATAAGGTGGATGAACGTGAACGCACCCCGTCGCCTAATTATTAAACTCTGCCTTCCCCTCGCTTAACTCGAAAGGCACTTTAAATATTCCTACGTAATTAAATTTGATTGCGTAGGAATATTTAGTGTTTTTTCTCAAACAATACTTAAAAACACGATCCTTCTATTAGGTACCTACTCGGTTTTTTTTAACATTAGAAAAAAGGTAAATAATCTACGTGTCTTTTTATGGAAAAACACTTGAAAAATAATTTACAGCAAATATGTAACAATTATATAGCTAGGATATATATTGAAGTACATTACTTTGATTTCATAAGTAATAGTAAAAAAAAAACAAAAGCGTTTTTCTATAAAAAGACAATATGTTAAGATTGCGTACCTTTTTTCTAATGCTAAAGAAACGAGGTAATTAGTAATTATACCTAATACCTATGTTTGTATTAAAAAGCAAAAGTTGAGAGAATGGATGTAAAGATGCTGTGGCCAATGATGATGATGATAACGCATAATACGTCTAAACAGATTCACTTAAAAGTTCTGTGTAATGTTTTTAATTTATGATAAAACCACTTATTACCTATTTACTTATATTTAATGCTGTAATTGGTAGGAACCTACAATTCTTTTTTTTTTAGTCTTCAACTTAGTAGGACATACTAAAAAAACAATACACTCGTTTTTTGGGCAGTCGTGTAATAAGACGTGCCACATGATTTTATATTTCACTTATAAAAATAGAGGATACCTAATCTTGCACTGAAATTCAAACCACCACTATGTTTTTTTACTATTGTATTGTAGGTATTATATTCGATCAGTGTCAGTCCGAAGTGTGAACTGTAAAATTGGATTTGCTCTAAATAATAGGTATGTCCTTAGATAGGTAATCATTTTGCAGAGCGAGGTAAGTATTCATGGAATTCACAACACCTCAGCGGGTTGACAGGAACCGTTCTAAACTAACATCATTTTAGTGCAACTACCAATTTACCTACCTAATTACCATCCACCCCTTATACCTACTACATTTGTTTTCCATCAAATTAGACAGAACATTATTACTGAGTTTATTTTGTAAATGTACTTGCGGTGTAAATAAAAAACTTTGTACAGTCTTGGAGGGTTGTCCGTCTGGGTGGACGGTCAAAGGGAAAATGCGAAAACTCGCCCTGCGGCGGCCATCTTGTGACGTCACACCGCACGCCTGGGGACGGACTCGACACGTTATAATTTACCGTATACAAAATAATTAGCTGTCGTTGATGTTTTATGTTTTTTTTTATAAATTTTACACTTCTATGATTTACTTTATTTGTGTGTTAAAAGGACGGTGCCTTTTCAAAAGGTGTATCGTTTAATAATTTTAAGGCTATGTTGACAGTTTCAAATTCACGTGATAAAGGTGTGATAAGGTAAATAAGGATATTTACTGATATTATTATCTACCGACTTGCAAGATGTTAAAGTAAAATTTATAGTACCAGGAAAATTGAAGCCAAAATAACTCCAGGCGGAGATCTTAGATACGGAGTATTATACACATGGAATTACAAGAAATATATCGCTCCAATCTTAAATTACCTATTATCTCAATAATTTAAGAATACATCTATGGGTTATCACTAAAAACCTGTTCCGATCCGACGTAAAAATTCAACTGAACTTTAAAAAGCTCATTTTTTACATTGCATTGCAGTAGCGGTCTGTAAATAAAAGCGATACGCAAAAAGTGCAGTGCAATTGTTTGTAAAAATAAAAATACACGTCACTCAATACGTCCCAGTGTACGCTTTGATGGGACCGTGGCGCGTGGATTGGCCAGCTGAAAGCAGTGGGCGTGTTGGTTGTTGGCCACTCCTCCCTCGGCCAGGGGTCTGTGGAACCGAGGCGCCAAACGACATCGGGCGCTCGCCGACGGCGCCACGCGTTACCCCATCCGATTATTATAACCTCAAAAGAAAAACACGTGAACTAATCAATTTGACATAACAACAGTGTTATTTAAAATGACTCAAACTTCCCAAAGTGCTATCTTAAGTGTCGATTGAAAAGATGAAGATTCAAATTGGATTTTTGAAATAGTGACTGAAACTTAGTGTTTGTTACGGATCGATCGTAAACAGTGACCTCTGGTGGTGAACAAACGGCGCAAGTGTTATATAAAAATTTTCAGTGGAAACATGCTTAGTTAAATTATAATTCGCCCAAATTCTTCCAGTAAGGATTCCGTGTATTAATAGTGGCTCAAATCAATCTTCCAAAGAAAATAATTAGTATAAAGAAAATACTCATTGAATTGAAATATCTAGCTGAATTGCAAACCAAATTTAAATTCGATTATTGAATTAAGTGCTCGGCCGTATCGTCTTATCACTTAACAGTATTAGTTTATAGGTGAATTCAAGTAGGTACCTACAAAAAGCAAAAGAAACAAAGGTTTTACTAAGCTAAGTGGCCTTCGAGAACGGAAGAAGATAATTGTTCTCCGATAATTTATATCGCGAGGCCATTGTCTTGTAGTTAAGTTTCCAAAGCATCAATAGCGATAATCACTATAATGAACAATTAAAACGTAAAAAATACCTACCAAGAAAAATAAACCTTAACTTGATGTAACACCGCACTTCACCAAATCACAGTGTCTTCTATGTTAAACAAATTTGAATATGCAGTTTTAGCATTTTAAATATTATTTGGCGTTCAACAGATATGCTAAGTCATTGACTTTGTTACAATTAGAACACAAAAATACCATGACGGTATTTGAAAACGTAACTTAATATAATACAACACAAACAAGGCGGCCTGAAACAGTGTAACTCTTCAGCCGAAAAGACTAAAGCAGTTAAGCTTTTTAGCAAGTGACTAAAACTGTTGTTTTCTTAGCAAGTGAAACATTGAACGTTAAGCTTGACCGTATTCTAAAAAGACCTTCTTGAATTGGCCATTGAACAGTAAACAGTGAACTGTATTCAACGGTCAGATAGCGGCCGCACAACACGCACAACAGATCATAAACAACTTTGAACACTTCCTCGAACTCTTCCTAACCTCGAACAGGCCTAGCGGTCGAGATAGCTGCGGAACGCAATTTTCACGTTCTAAGCAACCTTGAACGTATCTTGACCTTGAACAAGCCGCTGTGAACCTGGCAAACTGTGCCCAGCCGTCAAGATAGCCGCGGACTCTAAGCTGTTGTGCGGCTGGGGCGGCTACGCGTTGGAGGGATGCGTGGACACGCTGCTCCGGCCGCCGCAGCCGCAAGCCAGCCAGCTGGGGACGGTGTATGCGACGAAGAGGAGGCGGCGGAATGGGAAGAGGTAAGCTAAGTTCATTAAACAACCTATAAATTACACCCTGCTGTTACTTTTACTGTTGGAGCATTTTCACATTGCCCGATCCGATATCGGATGTAGGATCCTACATCCCCGTTCGTAGTCAGGCCTCGGGGGCGTCGTCTGTAGCGGTCACGCACACTACAACACGCATTATGCCTACACATACGCAGACAAACAAATATTCTCGGTCCGATAGCTGACGGAGGGCTCCGACATGGCTGAATTTATCGGAAGCGATTTCCGATATCGGATGTCGGATGGCGCCTATGACAAAAACAGCTACAGGAGAGTGCGATTGGCATTAAGTCCGCCTTTTATGCGTTATTTATCGTTTTTAGTTGTATATTAAATGCATAAATAAATGCAGACAAACACATATATCTTACATTTTACTTCCTTCCGACTAACGATATCGGATCGGACAATGTGAAAACGCTCTTAATGACTAAAATTTAAAGGTGACATGTACTGGGATAGTGGTCAGCGATTGGACGTCTTCCTTCTTTAAATTTCATCTTCTTCTTATCCTAGTTAAGTTAATTCAGGTCCGTTGCACTTGCAACCAGGGCTCGTAACCGGTATTTTTTTAAAACCCCGAAATAGCCCAATATTTTAATTTTTTTTATGCTCATTACGTAGGACTGAATCATGTATTTAGGAAACAATTTTGCATTATTAAAACGTCCCATTAAAAATTAAATTATAAACAAAAGAACGAAAAAGAACGTAATAATACCGGTATTTTTGTATGGAGCAAATACCGGTTTCCGACCCCTGCTTGCAACAAAATTTATAACTATAATCTATTACGATATGTTTTCGGCACTGTACTGTCAATATAGTATAGTATATATGTAATATTTTTCAATGGCACTTTTCTGTAATGACTGCTTGTGCCAAAATAAAGAGAAGAAGAAAAAATACAACTAAAAACTGATGCTGTGAAGCTATGCATGTTTCGTCGTGGGCGCATTAATTATTTTAATGTGCACGGATACTATGCCTTTTTAATTGTTTTTGTATTTAAATCGTTTAGAATATAACTTCACGGCCGATTCGGCCACGGCGACTGCCATCAACTTCGTTGCTGTCTCTGGTGTGGTCGCAAGTGGCTGACGTAGCCGATTTTGTTTAAAATTTAAATAAGTACAAAATATGACTGTTGATTCTCAAATGAGTAGAATAACAAATGCAGCCAAATCCTGCCATCCATTTTATGAATCGACTGAGCTGAGGTATATTAAGATTATCAGTAAGAACGCGTCAAGACCTTTCACAGGCGTTATCACCTTCATTTAAATTTACAAAGTAGATAGCTACTTTGAAAATTTAAATATTATATTACTTTAAAGTAATAATTGATGATATCTCATATCGTTATCACCTTCATTTTTATTTTCAAAGTAGCTATCTACTTTGAAAATTTAAATGAAGGTGATAACGATATGAGATATATCATCAATAAAGTACCTAATCTATATTACTTTAAAACAATAATTGATGATCTCATATTTTCTTATTAGAATTGGTTATTTTTATCAGAATAAAAGCAATAATTAAACACATGCCTATTTGTAACATATTCTTTGTTCGATAATATGCATTTTTGTAGAGCTATTTTCATGTAACGCTATTTTTAACCAAAATAAATATACCTGAACTCAGAAATATAGACTTCAGGATAGGTAACAGCCAGATTCCAAATAATTTTACCAACATAATAACTTTGATAGTAAAAAATATTTCGATAGTGTAAGGCCCCGGAAAACTCATGATTATTTATTTATTTTTCACTGTGTATTACCCTGATAACCCCAAGACCGTATACTAAGACATATAATTATAATAATATCATAACGGTTTATGATTAAAATATCTGTATCTCTGGGAGTAAATATAAATGTATGTATGTAATATAAAATTTTCTCGCTTATTTGAGTACAAATATTATTTGTAGTATTTTGTTATAATACTGTCCCCGTTAGGTATCCATTTTATTTAACAAATACACCTATGCAATCGCTACTCATATACAAACCTGGGATAACTCGGGGCAATTATACTAAAGTGACGTAGCAAAATATTTTATCTACAATTAAATATATTGATGTTACTATCAACATCTAAATGTTTCACAAAATAAATATATTTATACAAAATCACTTTGTATACTGCTTCTTAAATTTAAAAAAGGTGTTTTTTCGAAGAATTTATTTAATTTTTAATCCAGGTCAGTATTTCCACATTAGCACTAAATGTTTTATTCTAATCATTTTGTATCGTTATTTATTATTTCTTAAACATTACTCCATCTTCATTTATTGCTAAAAGTACAAAAGTGAAATTTACCTTAAGATAAAAATACCATTAAGTACATAAACCATTTCGAGACAAACCTTATTTATTATGTAAAATAAGCCTGAAAGGAGTTCTTTATCAAAACAATTTTGACAATATAATGACTAATCGGCGGCTGATGGATGCAAAATATATATCGACATATTTTTTATCGATATCAAATCCCTAGAATGTACCCCGAGTTATCACAGGTTTGCTCATATATAATTTTTACATTTAATTAATGAAAAGGCGTACATTTTTCGCTTGTTTTCTACGACATATTCCGAAGTCAATTAGATAGAGTAAGAATCCAGCAATTTGTGGTACTCTCACTAATTGATATCGTTTTCTTCTCACTAACGTTGATCATTGTAATTTGGACCTTATAATTAAATTGTTAAAATTCATATAAGTTCTGACATTACATGTACATTGTGATGTGAGGGAATTTAGCAAATTCAATTGTATAGTGATACACCTATTTAGTAATTGCTTCGAAAATAGTTATACGAAGTTCAAAAGACGTTGTTCAGGCAGGTAGATTATGCACTACATGCAGGTATATGATTGTACGTAGGATAGGTATGTCAACAGGGGAAGTAACTAAGTACCTACCTACACAGCTAAATGGCTCGAAATGATCTACAGACGATGCTATTGTCAAATGGTTTTTGCACATATAATTAGGTATGTGTTACTTCTGTTTATGCTACTAACTAAATGAAAAATAAACCTATTTTTTCGGACTCTCGGAATTGATTATAAAAGGTATAAAACTGGGTATTAATATTTAGCGATAAAGCATTTTTAATCTGTGCGCCCCTCCAGTTAGTACCTAACAGGGTGGCAGAACAGGTTTTAGGTTACTTTTTGTTCATATCATCTCAGATATGGGTGAATACGGTATCAATGCATTTAGTTTGATGTCCTAAACACAAATATATGAGATGACAAGCGTGAAAGTGGTAGGGGTAGTTGCTCGTCATAAATTCGGGAGTAAGTACAAAGTTTTTAACTTTTTTCTTTTAAACATAACATTACCCTTTCATTTAGTACCCCACACTAAATGAAAGGGCTTTGTGAGTAGATAATAAATAATATATAACATACTGTAAAATTCTCACTACTTGGTCTAACTAATTATTAGAAAACGTTCAAAAATTTCACAACCCACAGTTGACTTTGAACCGCTCTAGATTGAAAATGACTGAATGGATTATCCCAAATTTTATACCAAATGACCGTAAATATCCTTTTTATAATGTTCAAAAATAATTAACTATATATATCAAAACAATATATCCATGATTGTGGCGTTTTACAGATCATTTGTCTAAACTAAATAAGCCGTGGATTCAAGTACATATGTAGTAAATCTCACCGTTGTCAAATTTACTAATATTTAACACCTAACTAAACTCTCCGTGGTTACCAGCGTATCGAATGCCACCTTCAAAAATCAGTCGCGGCCTATTACATTGATTCGATTACAAATTTATGGGGTGAATAATAGCTCGTATCGATACATTCGAATCGATTGTTGCCGTGAATTTGTGACCGTATCCATAATCGCCTTTCTCGTTTTCTAATTTTGAATCAGCAATGTGAACGGTTTACGCGGGTGAGCGAGTGATTTGTTTATGTATGTCTGTCTATCTGTAAGGTGTGCGCGGATAAAAACGAATAAGGAAGAGAAGCTATTATGTAAATGTAACGCTAACCGGCTCAATAAAACATAATGAACAGAGATAAAATAATGAGATTGGCACCTAACTACCTAATATGTATACTGTGGAGCTCAGTAATTATCCCGTACGTATATGTGTGTAAATGCGTTCGAAAACGCAACTGTTTTTTGCACAACCTACAAGATTGAATTAGTTTTACAATCGCACATACCATGGACATAATAGCAGAGCTTCTCTTATCTAAATAATAATAATAATATATATTTTTTGGATTTCATACAACGTTCAATTTTGCAAAGTGGTTGAGCCACTTGAGCATGAGCACCCCATTGTAGTTGAGATAAAGTTACAAAACTTGGCGTATTTTATCAACATAATAAGTGTAACAAAATAAGGGGGTGACGCTTCTTCTAGCCAGAGTATGAATTTTTATTTCCACACAAATGTGAACTTGAAACGTGAATTTTTTACAGTGTCTTCTTTGTGACTGGCACGTTAGTTATTTTTTTTAATGTGTCCGTTCCCGTTAAAGATTGGCATTTCTAAAGCGGAAGCCGCTAGGTGCATATTGATATTGTTTTAACAAAATCTGTTAAGAAAAATATACTGTGATTTAGCCCCCTACGATGAGCTGTCTCTAAAAATAAAACAGGTGAAGGTTGTAGGTATCAAATGTATAAATGTAAACAATACGAAAAGATGTTTCACATACAATGACTTAACGCTATAAAATTCAACGCGTTAACATCCACGCAACCATCGGTGTGTAAAGACCATGAAAACTATGTAATTTGCCCGAGCAACGACCATACGACACCGTAATTTGGTGGGTGTCTACTTGTCTAGTCTTATAAACGATTCCAACGTTAAGAGTGTCATTGTAATAGCTACGACGATCAGCTATCATTAATAGTTTAGAAATAGTCACATTTTCATATTATAAGCGTGAAACTATTTTGATAATATATGTATAATTGACTAGTAACATTTAGTAACGGTTAAGAGCCCGGTATCGATTTTAAGGGGCCCACTGACTATCAGTCCACTGGACGATATCGGCCTGTCAGTTAGAACAAAAATTTGACAGTAGTTCCGAACAACTGACAGGCCGATATCGTCCGGCGGACTGATAATCAGTGAGCCCCTAACAATTAGTGTTAGTATATTATTTGGTGTTGCGTGTCGTGCCGTCACCGCATTACTGCTGCGATTATGACGTTCAATCCGTCACTTATTTTATCAAGAAAATTAAAAGATACAGCGGTGACATCAACGCCGCCGCAGTAATGCCGAAACAGTTAATGAAACTGCAGGTCACATCCGAATGTCACCTATAGGCCCACTTTGCAGGACCTGGCGGATAATGTTGTATGAAAATAATGTACTAAGTCCTCAACATAATACTTGGCAATCTATTATTACAAGCATAATGAAAATATTTCCGAGAAAAAGCCTTAGGTCGCAAAAATGTAAAATTGATAGATTTAGTCGGTGAAATTGTACACCTTTAGTTACGTGATAGAAATAACAAGTACTGGTTTCTATATTAGCACGTCTTCTCATCTTGTATTTAATAGATGATTTTTTTGAAAACAGGCTCACTAAATTATGAATGTTTTTTTTCTGATGGACGTTTAGGTAAACGCTCGTAAAACACTGATTTGGTCGGTCTTATTTGTAAATTTCGTAATGTATGAACTGCTAAAAATGGTAATTTTGTATTACACATATCATGTACTACTCCACCTTTAATAGACTACATTTTTGTTATTATGACTGAAGAGGCCGGTGTCGATTTTGGAGCAAAAATGTAAAATTGATAGATTTAGTCGTTGAAATTATACACGTTTTGTTACGTAATATCTAAATAACAAGTATTGGTTTCTATTAGCACGTCTTCTCATCTTGCCTTTTAATAATGAGGTCGCGAGCGTGCGTCATCGGTAATATATGACGAGAAGGGGCAGTTTTTAAAACTTCATCAAAAAATTATGGTGGTAAATTGTACAAATCGATGTATAAGAATTGTTTCAGCAAATGTTGTAGATTGTTTAAGTATCAAAATTACGTTGAAATTAAGTCGATTTTTAGAGAAATTGTCACTTGTTTTGAAGTAATTTCTGGAGAAAATTGAATTCGTTTAACTGTTTGTCACGGTTCATGAGATAGCCTGGTGACAGACAGACAGACAGGCAGACGGACGGACAGACGGACAGTGGAGTCTTAGTAATAGGGTCCCGTTTTTATCCTTTGGGTACGGAATCCTAAAAAACACCTTGTATTATTTCAAATATACCTAATAATCAGGGTAAATACATAATTTTTAAAATTAGGCTTAGCCATTCTGTCACAATTATATCGTAGCATATAATTAGATGTGCGCATACTATTCTTTTGTCTCTACGACATGACTATTGACAACAACAGTATGTTTATTGATTTAGTTACCTACTTTAATTTTCAGATAATTAGGTACCTACATATTTTATTTGGGTACATGAATACCTATCTACAAACATATCGTTTGGTCATTAATTTACAAAAAATACCCGTCCGTCAATCTATATACAGACAGACAGACAACGTTTATACAAATACATAAAACATAAGGATTTCTAAGCTGCCTACTTAAAATAGATAACTGGAAAATGGATGATTGGGAACAAAAACTGTTCTTTTTTTTGCAGTTATGATACTTACTATTAATAGTCTATTTTTTAGCCGAAATAAAAAAAATGGGTCAAACTAAAAACCCAATTTAAATTACAAATTTGATAATTCAACAACACTAGTTATAACACTATCAGTCAATTTCTTATACAAATATATTAAATTACTACGATATAATTGTGACAGAATTCAGAAGTCGTGAGCAAGATCAACACTGCGCATTTCGTAAATTACAAGCAACTGTTTCGTATCAGTATTAGTGAGATTAACGTTAATTTTTAGTCGCGTTGAAAAAAAGTTATTAATTTATTTGCGACATGCATCGTCGCCCTACAATTAGAATAAGCACTAAACTACCGATATTGAGTGTCATCACTTCATGACTGTCATCAGAGTCTGGTTTTGGTCTGGTTACTTTTGAAAACTCGTATCCCCCTCAAGTTTGACAGTTTATTTTCTTCATAATCAAAATGCTGTCATTACGGTTAAAGAGGTTTTATGTTTATTAAACCATGATTGTAGAGAATTAAATTTGTCCTCGCGAAAAAGTAAAAAATCAGAAAAAGTGTGATATGTTTCGACTAAATACGACGGTGATCGATCAATCAACAGTTACTGAGTGTGCAAGATTAGTCCTGCTTACGTCTCATGAATCTTCCTGTATTTTTTTTTTTTCATTTCAGGTATTATTTTGTTTAATTTATTGTAGATACGTTTATTTATTTCAAAATGTCATTTGAATACTAGCAATATAAATATGTTTATGCATAATTTTTGCAACGTTTAGGGTTCAAATGGCAAACTTATTATTTAAAGCGCGCCATCTGCGCGCGCCGGCAGGTGGTTCTGCACATACCGGCGTATGCGCGCAATTTTGTACAATTTCATTTTTTAAGCGTACATTTGAATTCATGATTTGCGTGGAATTTTTATAAGGAATAGTGGACTTTTTTGTCAAGATAATTGTCTGGTTGCTTGTTTCAGCTACAATGTCGCTTGCTTAAAATGTAGGTATTGCCAGTCGTGATAGCTTATAATATCTACCTATATCCTTATATAACTATAGACCAAGGAGAATTTAATATTACACGAGGACTGTATTAAAAATATAATAAGCTGGAACTTAACACTTGCAATGCAGTAATTTTTATTGGCCCAGTGAGTCAAAAACCCAATAACTTATAAATTCATAATATTAAGAGAAAAAAGAATTTTTTTGAAGACAATATTAATATTAAGAGAATAAAGTAATGGACGACCGTTTCTCCATACAAACGTAGTCCACGTCATTTTGCTCCCTGGATATTGACATTACCATACACAACCATGATATACCCTTTCGTTTGACTTTTTTCCATTTTCTCATTATTATACAAGTTAGGAGCGAAAAGTAATCCATAAAAATATTTAGCTCTTAATTCACATAATAATAACAAAAAACAATAGAGTAATAAAAACCCAAGTTATTCATGTGTGTAATTAAGTTAAAAGGCAGATACAAAATACCTAGTTTTAGCAAGTTGAGTTGATTAATATTTAATTTGAAGTAGGCTAGACTTGGCGTTTAATGTTTTGCTGTAAAAATGGTATAATCAATTCAACTTATCATTATTTCGTGTCTGATATGCGTTCCTATATAGGTAAAGGTACATATTAATTTGTTACACAGAAGGTAAAGTCATAAAATCACAAAACTAGAGGGGAAAAAACAAGATGAAACGATTTTGTGCTTTGAATTATTTTTCAGGAGGTAGGTAGAGCAGTTATGTTACAGTCAAGCGGTAAATAAATCAAATAATAAAGTGGCAAATAAATATAAACATTTAAAAGTCATTAAATATATTTACCTACTCACTTCCTTTGGCAATTGAACGACTATGCATTCGACTTTGAAAAAGTCTTTCTTATAAAACTAATACAAGTTTATGCGATGATCAAACTATGTGTAGCCTACCCTACCTTATGGAGCCAAACCGAGAATGATAGGGAGTGGGTTTGTATACATTTTCCTGGTCTAGCGCGGAATTGCTGGCCCTTCTAAGTTGCTATGGCTGATCCGCCACCAGTCCAATATGTGATCATCAAGCTTCCATTCGTATTCTGACTGCAGCAGCGTTGCACCAGCGACAGCGGGAATCTGTTCTTAATCGGCTTAAATTCAGAAATGTGGTTTAATAATTTTTAAGAAAAAAAAAACCGACTTCAATGGGGGATGCCGCTGAAAGTTTACTTATTATTTGATGGTGCACTCTTAGATTCCAGACAATGAAATGAAAAAGACAGCATATTTTGCCTAATTATCCTAATTCATCTTTTGCCTAATTTTGCCTAATTGCCTAATTATTATAATATTGCCTAATAATGTAGAAAAGGAGGTAAAACCACCCACTTTTCTAGTAGCATTTCGTTTTTGTAAGGGTCGCAGTTCTAACCTTTTTTTTTTTGTGAGGAGGGAATAATGCATTACGCATACCACCCGGGTGCGGGGGGTGACCCGAGTGGTTATGTGGGACTCCCGTCTAGGTTAATGAGGCCCACGGTGTACCCACTAAAAAAACCCCCATATGCCGCCTCGCCGCCCTATTGGTGGGGTTACAGGAACGCATGCGCTTGTCATCTGCGACCCCACCGGCGGCAGCCGCCCACGAGCGCGGCTCCTTCGCGAATGCCCGAAGGCCCTTCACGCTAGGCGCGCCAGATGGTAAGACGCGCCTTTCTCCTCGGCTTCCATTCTGTATTGTAGCGGACCCCCCCGAGCCCGCCACAAGGAAGCCACGGGCGCCAGGAATTTCCCCGGCGCCCGGCGACAGATCAGGTCTATGGTTCTGCCGCAAAACCACAACTCGGCTGCAGAGGACAGGGAGAACGGCACATCGTAACACCGACACTCCTCTTCCTCTGCAGCCCCACCAACGCTGCTACAGCGGAACGGCCCCGCCAAGTTCGCAGGGGATAGGGAGAGTGGCGCATCGAAATACCATCACTCCTCTTCTCCTGCGATCCCACCTCGGCCGCCGAGGATAGGAAGAACGGCTTACCGCAATACCGACACCCCTCTTCCTCGACGGTCCACCTTCGGCGCATCACAAGCGGGCTTAACCAGCCCACTTGGAGCGTCCTCCTCGGGCAGTGACATTTGATGAAGTGGACCTGCTGATGATGATCAGAACAGAACTCTTCAACGACGCATAGTACACGTTTCGCAATTTGGACTTGGACTGGGACCCGGACTTGACCCGGACCCGGTTCGGACCCGGACCTGAACTCGGACCCTTACAGAAACGATACTCGTATGCTACTAGATAAGTGAGTTAGGTTAGAACTGCGACCCTTATAGAAACGAAATGCTACTATAAAAACGTGACGAAATGGACTATTTATACTATATCTGGTGATCAATTAAATACCAGCCCATAATTTATATGGCATTTAAACTGTTTTGAGAAGTCGGTTTTTTCTATTAAGGATTATATTATTAAATTAATTAAAGCGGCACCACGTCATAATTGCTCGTCATGTTTCACTTCATACCGAGAAGCATCGCCGGGAGCACGCGTTGGCGGGCCGGCGCAGACTGCGGGTTGCAGCTCTCTGCGACCGATGGCTCGACTGAAAATACGTGAGTGACCCCTACTGTATTTTGACATATTTAATATAATATCTGTGTCTCACAGCAGTTTTGTTGTATTTGTTTTTGTCAATATGTACTGGTTTCCAGAATTCTCTTATTAAAATTTCCATTTAAAGGAATAATATCAATTATATTGTACGTCACGTTATAAGTACGTGTTGCTCATTACGGCCTTTCACACGTCTTAAGAAAACGCTGCTTTTTTCAACGTCCAACAACGCCTCAACGTTACCTGCTCTGAATACTAATTTTGGAGTAGTCATTTGGCGTTATTGCATTTTCAAATTGCACTCATTAAAGTTTTTATTAGCTAAAGATTAAAGTCTACTTTCGTATAAAATCCGTATTTGTTTGAAACGGGTTGTAAAAACACCTGTAAATTTGCCTTTGAAGTGAACGATAATTGATAACTAGGTATAGGTAATTGTTTATTGGATATTTAGAATACTGTGAAATATACCGGACATCAATTTACTGAAAGGTTAATTTGACGTGTTTAATTAGTATGGTGATTGTAATTGATTTCTTGGTAATTTTACTTTAGCATAATTGTTATTGACTATATTACAAGTCTTTTTATTATTCCCAAACCCCGCATTTAAATACTTATTTAAATTTGAAAATAGCTACAAATATTTAGTTTATTAACATACTTTTCTATGTAATACATATTTGTAAAAAAAACATAATTCAGTTAATAGTATTGTTTAAAAAACAGGGAAGTGCATTTAAATAACTCACAATGGCTATAAAACAGATACAGGCGGAGCAATGGCAGTCCATTGATATTGATTTCATCGCTAACAAAAACCACACTTTGTGCAGCAAGCATGACCTTCTACTTCTAAAATTACTAGGTCATTTGAGGTGGTGCAATCACTGCTTAAGTCCGGAAACTATTTTTTATTGATATCTAGCTTATAATCTCCTATGACAACTAAGTACGCTCATATGAAAAACTATATAGTAAATGGTACAAATCATATACGAACCCATGACAGACAGCTCCGATGATATATCGATTATAAATGAGCTGCAGCGTCTGATTACGAGTCGATACGCTACCGCGGGGAGCGGTAATTTACACGCGCGTTTTTGTGCTCATGTCACGTGACTTTACAATACGAAGCTTAAAGTAACGTGTGTCGGCAATCGCCGTCTAGGCATCTATCTTCAGCTACGGATAATATTACCTATAAAATTAACGCGGATTTTATGTAAATATTTAAAAGTTTTTAGTTATATCTATCTCTCTGTCTCTCACACTGAGTTTAAGTATTAAATGCTTAACTGATATAGAGATACAACAAAAACAAAAAAGTGGTTTATATATGATCAAGTACACTAATAAATCCTGTCTGGTTTAATTTATTGCACTGTATATTATTAAGTATATTTTAATTGTCACCTACCGGTCACAGTAAGTACCTAACCAATAAGGTCTTAAAATGTCCGAAAAACGAATATACTTACATTTCTCGACTTTAAATATTACGTTATACACTTCATTTCTATACCTAATCGAAAGTATAAGTTAACGATTTTCAAAATACACAAGAACACAAGTAATAAGTTTTTGGCAAAAATTTCTTTTTGGTAAAAGCTTTTATCGCTGACTGTTCTTTTCTTTCCACAGGCAACTATAACTCATCGAGACAATTCTAAAAACCCCAAACACAAATAGGTTTCGTTGTTTTATCACAGTTCCTATGGCAACCTCCTTTCTCCATCATCAGATCAGCTCGATGGTAACATAATATTTCATTTTAACCTGACTTACATAATTATTATGTGTGCAAATATTGAGCTTCGTAGAAATGTACAATATACTCGTATCATCGTATGTATATTTAGTTTAATTATTTTGACGTTTAACTTAAAATTTAGCATTAGTACAGTCAGCTGCTGAGATAGTTGACCCCCCTGCTATCAAATTTATATGTAGGGGGTCATTTATCTCTGCAGCTGACTGTACATAACTAAAACAATAGTTTCACTTAGGTACCCTTCTGACCTGGTAGTTTATTCTTGTCTAGTTTTTGATCCGTAATGAAGCCAAAACAATTATCCTTACTAAAGCGCCGCATAGCGGCTAGCATTATAATTACCTTTTATAACCGGGTAGTGCTATTATAAAGCGTAATTACATTACCCTCTTCTCTGATGGAATAGTCTTGTTAACTACGTTTATCAACAGTTTTCGTTTTCATAACCGACCCGCATGGGAACCTCCTAATTTGAAATATTGCAACTCTTTGATCCCATTTATTAAGAACTTTTAATGAAATAAAACGTATAAAATGTTACAAACACGTACAGTTTCACATGAATAGCAATTTGAAGTTTTGTAGATGTAGATGAAGTCAGGTAGGTACATTTAGTAGAGGCAATATGCAAATATCTACAGGCACTTTGAGCAACAGATAAGAAAGTCCTCGTCTGTTTAAAAACTTTGTATAATTGTAAACTTTGTATAATCTATTTCAATAGGTGCATTTTTGCTTGTCGGATTATCATAACTATAGTCTTATGTTTCTTCTAAACTATTATGCTACTAGTTCCCGTATTAAAATTAAAATTAACTTTTCAAATTTGCAGAATAAGTTTGAAATAGGCTTTATAACTTGCGCAGACGCATGGCGGTTGCATCGAGCATGTTTTTGCGCGACCGCGACGTGACCGCCATGTTGATTGTCCTAATTAGATCAAAGGTGAGCCGACAATGAACTTTTATGTACACTTCACCACGTTCTTTTGTTTTTATTTTTGTGCACACTGCTGAAAAAATGCATGGCCATATGAATAAATTCCATTCATAATGTGTAATTTAGCAGTACCTATAAACCTATAAAGAAACTAGGTAGTGTACAACTTTCTTGGTTTACATAATATATACATTTAATAATTACTTTTCCTCCTCTTCTTAGATCTTTAACCCTTGAGATCAAGCCCGTTGTATTAGGTATTGTTTTTGTTGTGTTATATAGTTAAAGTAAATAAATACATATTACATGTTTTTATTTTATTTTACATATCGTAAAATACCTATGAAAAATGTCTTTATTCTGTAAATTTAAGTGTAAAAAGTATACAATGGACCGACGACTTTGAGGTGTACCGAGCTACTAACAATGGCAAATGTATGCAGCTCGGGTGCGCGCAGTATACTCCTCGCCCTCGTACCCCGCACGATTGCCCTGTCTAAATGGCTTCGTCGAATAACTGTATTGCTTTATAGGCTGTGCTAGTAGCTTCTGCCAGCAACTTCGTCTGCGTGATGGAATGATAATGATGATAAATAAAAACTACCCTACATCCTTCGCCGGGCGTCAAACTAAATCAATACCAAATTGTAAATCGGTTCAGCGGTTTAAGAGAGAAGAGGTAACAAAAAGACAGACAAATAGAGTTACTTTCGCATTTACTTATAATATTAGTAGGGATATAGTGACAAAGAGGGTTTAAGAAAAGTTCTACGGAGAATGTAAATCTTAACAGTAAATAATGGATTGACATGTGGCATGTTTTAAGCGTCACGTTTCCAATGATAAACGAACATAATTATTTAATTAACTAGAAATATGTGGTCGAAAGTCGAAATAAAGCATTTTGATGAAAAAACACTGCCTTCCCTTTATAAAGTTGTCAGTCAATTTATTGCTTTTTTTCTATTGAAGCTGACTGTAGAGCAAACCGGTTGTGATTATAAGTGCAATTTCGCATTTATGGAGGCAGGGGTGTTATGAACGGGATGTTTTTGCCAGGAATTCGATATGGTCTTTAAAAAGTTAAAGGAAGGTAAAATACTTAATTATTGGTAGCTTTGCATTCACGTGTCCATTTTTATTTGTGCTATAATTATAATAGAGAAACGTACTATTGTCGCTATAATAACATATTTATTGTACCTACCGTCACATATTTATGGTTACTTTACTAATTTTATTTGTAGTAAATTAAGGAAGATATAACACCTCATTAAATTTTCAAACAATGAGATTTCAATATAAACGCTCTGTGCTGGACGGGAAAAATCACCTTGCATATGCAAGCACCGTAAAACTTGATATGTAGCATATTTATGTATTCTAAGATAAGAGGAATCTAAATTATAAAATTTCTTCCCAGATTTTTTCTTTATATAAAACTAATTAGCGTTGCAATACTTAGGCCAACCTACGAAGGTTAAACATTAAGGCGGTTCCCTGAGCCAGAAGGCGAAAAATCTCCTTATATGATCATGTTTTTCTAAAAGGCGTTGATATTCATAGACGCGAAAAAAATATATGTAGTTCTTGACTATATTATCTTTAATATCATAGCTTCGGATACACGAATTATGACACTTCGCTCGATACAATTAATTCCCAAAGTAACCTCTAACTCGGACTTTTAATCCAACTTTACTCGGTTATTTATTATGTAATACTATAAACAAAACAAGAAGAAAAAGCAATCTTAACTTAAGTAGTAATTTCATAGCTTTCGAATTTCGATATTGTAAGCTAACGTTTTTAAAATAAATAAGCGTATAGGCGTTCGATCGGATCTGGCATCGGGGTCTCCTGTCGAAGTTACCATCTTATGGATTGCCGGAGGGACTATGCAAATGGATCGCTAGCTTTTTGTCTGGCAGACGCATACGAGCCGTAGTAGACGGAAGCTGCTCCAATAGCATGGACATTAACGCTGGCGTTCCGCAAGGCTCTGTGCTATCCCCAACGCTGTTGTTGCTGCACATCAATGACATGTTGTCTATCGACGACATTCATTGCTATGCAGACGACAGTACTGGGGATGCCTATTACGCAGGCCGTGCCAACATCCCTCGTTCCGTGGTGCTAGAGAGCCGTGAAAAGCTTGTGTCGGATATTGAGGGCACTCTATCCAGAGTTTCGGTGTGGGGCCGGGACAATTTAATGCGATTCAACCCCACCAAGACACAAGTTTGCGCGTTTATCGCTAAGAAAACCCCATTTGGTCCCACAGTTCAAAGGCACAGCCCTTACCATGTAAGGGAGTATTGGGATCCTCGGTGTCGACATCTCCAGTGACGTCCAATTCCGTAGCCACCTGGAAGGGAAGGCTGATCTGGCATCCAAAAAACTCGGTGTGCTCAATAAAGCACGGCGATACTTTACTCCGAGGCAAAGACTGCTGCTATATAAATCGCAAGTCAGACCCCATATGGAGTACTGCTGTCACCTTTGGGCAGGAGCACCTGGATGCCAGCTTGGACCCTTCGACTCAGTCCAAAGGCGCGCTGTACGAATCGTCGACGATCCCAAACTCACTAGCGGTATTGAACCTTTAAGTCTAAGGAGAGACTTCGCCTCCTTATGCGTGTTCTACCGCCTGTGCTCTGAAGAACTGTTTGACATGATGCCAACGGCCGCTTTCTATCACCCCACCGCTCGCCATCGGCAGGGTGTTCATCCTCACACCCTAGCACCTAAATGGTCGCGTACTGTGCGGTTTAAGAGGAATTTCCTCCCGCGTACGCTTCGGCTGTGGAATGAGCTCCCTGCCGAGGTTTTCCCGAGGGGCTACAGTATGGGGTTCTTCAAAAAAGGAGTGTACAGGTTTTTAAAGGGTCGGCAACGCGCGTGTAATATCTCCGGTGTTGCAGGCGTCCATAGGCTACGGTAACTGCTTACCATCAGGCGGGCCGTATGCTTGATTGCCACCGACGTGGTATAAAAAAAAATCGACAAAATTCGATCAAAATTGACACTTGGCGCGCATGATCTTTCCCGTTCTTTCTTGCGAAATGTGACAGTGACAGCGGCAAACCGATGGAACGGCCTTAACAAATGCACCTTATTTTTCTACTCAAAAATACACCTTGTTTGACTGTCCTCAAAGTTGATAATGGAATGTCTGTAGGAATGTGCAGAGTTGAAGTAAAAACTAAAAGGGGCTCCCACACGATTAGTATAACAATCGACACGAGGTGACGGAATGACAGCTCGGCATTGGCATGCCTTTTTACAAGTGCAATTGCAACTTTAATTATTAAATTTCTTAGCTCCAATAACCGCGTCCATTATTGTTTTATGACAGTACCTAGGTGATCCTACTTCTGATTAAAATTGAATCCGTTCTCTAAATTAGGTAACGGTAACGGGTCAATATAAGTCCGATGTTTAAAAATATTTTTAAATTACTGAGTTTTGAACATGAATCTAGTATTAACTCTGGATCGGTCATGAGGGGTGGGGCGAAATGACCGACAAAGATAGTCTTATGTATCTTTCAGTAGTAGTGACAGAGCAATATATTACTTTTTGTCTTTGTCATAGTTTCACTTTTCCACCGCTGCCACAACCGAATTTGTGGCAAACAAATAAGTACGTGACATGTCATGCTTGTTCGTTGCTTGTTTAATTATTGTTGTTTTCTATGAAATTGTGCTTTCTCTTATACAACATAGTGATGGTTAGCGTTTTGAATTGATAAAATAATGGTGAATTGTTCTGTAATCGGCTGTAATAGCGCTCTGAGCAAAAATATGAGAACATAACCTTTCACACGTAGGTACGGTATTTTACACCTTCCTCTTAACGCAATATGTGAGAATAACATCGTTAAATTACGTTACACTCAAAGCAATGTAGAATCAAACAATTTCAATAAAAATATCACAATTATTTACGCAAATTAACAAAACATTATTTGTAAAATTATCCGCCCAAATTACGTAGGTCTGAGGTCAGCCATTTTTAAACTTCTTCTTAATTTAGCTGGATAACAATCATGTTAGGGATACCAGATGAAAATATCATAATTTTATGGGTAATTTTGACCTCGAAGTCTTTTCGTACTTCTAATTCCAAAAAAAAAAACAAATGTGAAGATTAAATGTGGATTGTGGTGTACATTAATTTGTGATTTCTTAAAATTAAAACTCATCATAAATTTTATTTTACGTTTTATTTACTAAACATGTTTAGTTTTGTACCACCTGCGCGAATTATAGGAGTTATTTCATTGTTCATACGCCTAAAAAGAACGGTCCATTGACATTTTATTCAACAATTTTAATACCGTCAAACAATAAGCTAACTTTGCTTCCAGGGTAATCGCCCCAACGTGATATCAAATATTGGGGTAATTTTTACCAATATGGTATCCCCACGTTTATGACGTCATCTATGTTTATCCCTTCAGGCGCACGCGGTAGGCCGCATCTATAGAAAATATACTAGATCTATGGTTTTGAATAACTTAACCAAAATAGATGTCATATACAATAAAAAAGTGATCAAGATTAGTGCTGGAATTATACCAGCGTCTTCTGGATCATGGCAGGCTAGGCGCTATTGGCTAAACTCCTAAGGGCGAGTAGTTTTTCTTGCACCTCCTATACGATTCCCTTATAGGAGAACGGTATCCTCCTAAGACTCGGGCCAATTTTAGCGCCTTTGAATTTGAAACTTTTTTTAAACACGCATTGATTAGTACTTGTACAAGTACACCGGGAGACCGAGACTTACGAGGGTATATCAAAAGATGGTTAATTTATACAACTAAATTACACTAAGTACTACCATATATTTAAAAAAACTGTTTATTTCTAAAATTAATGTTAGAGGTACAGTCGAGTTAATAAATATGTATACTCTTCACCTTAATCCATTGCAATAAGGTGAAAAAATTTATACATATTTATGAACTCGACTGTACAGTCAACTCGGTTACAATCTCTATATTTGGAGATTATCTTAACTAAGTGTAGCCTTAATTATACATATAATATATATATTATAAAAATTATAAACTAGTAAATAGGTACCGTAGTTTTCATCAAAATTCCTTATACATTAGTTATATATATATCAAAGTTACTAAAATAATTTTAACTTGAATAAAAGCCATCTTAAACTGCCCATGACCTAAAAAAAAGATAGAAGTAACAACGTAACTATAGGTATATAATAACCAAGGAGACTATATAATAACAAAACTGAATGACATGGGCATATGACGTTTCAATAGGATAGACAGAGAATATTTGTTTTAGCCTCACTTTCCCATGTTTGACAAACTCAAAATGATGGTCAAAACGAGTAAACCCACCTACTCTAACTGACAAAACTCTATAATGTAAAAAATATGCCCCAAAATATGAGTCCTTAAATAAAAATTACCTTCTACATAGCATTAGTTAAAACAATTCGTGTCGTAGATCGTAAAATATTAACGTGTGAGCTTAAAGCATAAACTCACAAAGTTTTGTTCAACTTCCATCTGGCTTTTATTACCAAAGACAATAGAAAATATAGTGACACCTCGATCGACTATCGAGAGGTTTATTCCACTTTACGCGTTTGCTTTTTAAGAGTAGAACAATCCTGTTACCTATACACATCACGATTTACTAAAAACCACTTAGCGTCACTTGCACCATTCCACTAACCCGGGGTCAACCGGTTAAACCTGGAGTTACCATGGTTATCAGTACAATTTGATACTGGGTTAACGGTTTAACCGCTTAACTCCGGGTAAGTGGGATGATGCAAGTGGCCCTTAGTTCATTTAAGGTAACTTGCACCGACTTTCCAGCGACAACATGTGGTGTAAGTACCAACTGTAAACGTCATACTATCATCGAAATTTGTCTTTTACCGTGGTACCCTACCCTTTGTCACTGCGCTGCAATGTCTGTGCAACACGTTCGACGTGTTGCCTCTCTGTCGCACTTGTAAATTTGTACGTAAGTGTGACAGGATGGGAACACGTCGAACGTGGTTCGCGGTAGGCCCTTTGTTTTTTAAGTGTGTTTTGTAGCTAGTTTGACTGAATGCATCGTGACTGTCGTAAGAATTACACGAAATAAAAAATGACTCATTATTATTTTAGTACAAAGTGACTAAGTGGAATGAACCATCACAAAATGGCGTCATTATAGTACATCTCCAATTATTGATATAGTATTGTATTTGGATCACACGGTGTCTGTTTACTTTATAAAACCATTTGCTAGAAGTTTCCTTGATATAATCTTGGTTGTTTAATTGTGTTGTAAGTTTTTCTAACTGAAAATTAGTAGTCATTTCATTTCTTTGTGTGCTTACATTATACCACGGTTCACATTAGCATTTCACTTTTTAGTGTAATTCGTGATAAGTTTTATTACTATTTCATCTATTTAGCTATCGATGTTGACAGGTATTTCGTAATTAACAAAGTACCTGAGGGCCTAGCGCGAACGCGAACCACGTTCGACGTGTTGCCTCTCTGTTGCACTTGTAAATTCGTACGTAAGTGTGAAAGGGAGGCAACACGTCGAACGTGGTTCGCGGTAGGCCCTCTGATAACATTATACTGCAGTTCGCAATAAGAAGCGAGGCGTCCGTAGGACTCTATTCCCATATCTAATCTGAAACAATATATTTCTTTATAACTATGCAGTGTGGAAAAATTTATGGGCCCTGGAGGGAAAGTACCTTAAGTTAGCTCATTTAACTTAAAGGAAACACTATTTTATTTAAAATAAAAATTCGTTTGTGTCGCCCGGGAATCGAACCGACAAAAAATTCCAAAGATTAAACAGCCTGTTTTATTCTACTAGTCGATACAGTTAATGTTAATAATAACATTTCTCCAAGAAACGTCGTCGTCGTGTCTACTCAAGAATATTAGTAGACAAGCACAATAAAAAAAACTGAATGCAGGTTTTTTTTTTATAAAAGAATGTTTCCTTTAAGTAAAATGAGCTAACTTAAGGTTTTAAGGCACTTTCCCTCCAGGGCCCATTATTAAGAATTGTAAACAAAACAGCAATTTAACTAAAAGTTAATTTCTAAATCACACAATGCCCGGGAGTAAGTATTATTAGTCACAAAGTGTGTCTATAAAAATCATGAACCTACTGTCAACGGTTTAATAAAATCTCCTATTCTTCTTGATTCATGAGAAAATAATTTACTTACTATAAAAATTCCTCATCACTACGCATTTTGACAAGATGACAATATGTAGGATTCCTTCATCAGACATTAGCAACTAACAGGTAACATCTTAAAACAAATATTGAATTTAAAAAGTGGATCAGACTTGCAGTTAGATGAAAAAAAAACCTTTTTATAAAATCGTCAACCTACAATTTAATTTCAATTTATTATCAGTTGTTAAATTAACAGCTATTGTTTTTTTAACACTGTACTGCCATGTTACTGCCAAATTTGTGCAAAGTAAGATAACTATACAATAATATTGGAATGGTTGAGCGTGTGTTATAATATCGGTAACGCGGTCATTGAATAGTAAGAAGCAATCTGAAACTGCGTTATAGAAGTGTCCAAGTGATTAAAATAATCTAAAATCACGTTACGATGTCATTGGAAACGTAAAGGCCAGCGCACAGCGCACCGCTGCGTATCCGGCAGACGTATAAATGAATTAATTTTCTGCAATTTTCACCGCCGGTATGGGCCGCGTCATGCTTCCGTTGCTGCACTAGGTTCACCGTGCACTGGCTATGGGTTTTATAGACCACACAGTAGTAATATAAACGAAGTTTTTTTGTGTTTTTCATCAATTAGTAGGTATGAGTATTTACGCATACTACTTAACAATAAAAGTTTAGGGCGCTTTTATTGAAATTAATAAGTTAGTATTTTTAATCTATAAATAGGTCGGTATAACGTTGTGTAGGTATGTAATATGTACCTAAAATCACTTGCAAAATGAAAAACAGTAGTTCCAAAACAGTGTTATGACTTCTGATAAAATATAAGAAATATTGATGTAGACGGCTAACAAAATTGGATGTATATGACACAGTTTGCTTAAAACACCACCGTGACGTCACGACAGGCGACTGACACGCTGCCCGCCGATCGCGGGTGCCTGGCCTGCTTGACCACAATAATGACCACACGTCGTCCGCGCTGGACGACTGTTATTTATAGCTCATCTTTTGTTTGGTTATCATTTCTATTATTTATAATAGAAGCCGCGGCGGGTGGACGCCGTATACAGGTCGCCGTCCACGGCGGGTGACCTTGGTCTGCCACAAGTATAGGCCCTACTGTGAAAAATGAAAATCGAAGTTTCTTTATCTGCCTCTATCGCTCCAGTATGCCAGAAGCGAGAGAATAAGGGTATCTAATAGTATCTATATTTCGCGTCTACATGTTTCGAATATGCCTTTTACATATTTGTAATATGTAATATGATTTTCTGGCCACAATTTAAGGTCCTAATTTATCAACGATAATGGAGTTTACACAAACAATGGACATTTTCAGAAATATTGTATACCATTTCCTTTTTCGAATCAACTATCAACGTTTAGGTTATCACGACTCAGGAATACGAAACGAGGAATATTGAAAAAAAAAAAGGAAATGATCGCCAGTTTTTTATGAATATTTTCAGTGTTACTTTTGTGACGGTTCATATAAAATGTATGTGAAAATGCATCACAATACTGTTTATTTTTTTCTATTTTACTAATCCCAATAAGGTCTAGTTTACCTAGGGTTGGGAGGTTAGATGGCAGTGAAATCTAGTGGCTATGCCAATTCCTGGGATTAGTTGCGAAAACGGGTCCTTGGCTCCCATGAACCGTGGCATAAAAGCCGGGACAGTGATTTTGAGTAGAAATAACCAAAAAGTTTATAGGTAAGCAAGCGTAACTATGATCATTTACTGCACTTACTTTAAAATATTTTGAAATTAAAGTAAAAAAAATGATATTTCGAAGTTAATATATGCCAGTCGACATCCTCTATAAAGCATCGTAATATGTAAATTAATGTACATGTATAGCCAAGTATGGAAACCAGTATGCCATGCATTGTGATTTGTTTTCTTCAATTGATAGCACTTCTGTTTTATGAGGCACGCTTTTTCATTAAGTTGTGACTTGTGATTGAATGCAGAAAGTTAGAAGTTAATAAACATTCTTTGAAAACGAGTATATTTACTGGTAAAGTTTACTATGTACAATATTTGTGAATTGTGAACTATACTTTTTCAATGCGATTTTTTATTTGTCAAAAATTAGTAAAAAATGCGTATACATTTTTGGCTCTCCCATAGATAACATCGACATCCTGATGAGCCAAGATGTATTGGAACAGACAATTTTGTTTTCGTTATTTCTCCCATAATAAAAGTTACTGAGTAACACCTATATATTCACATTCGGCTCGCAAAATATGGCTAAGGGTTAAAAAAAAGGATTCCTTATAATCCAGTGTCCGCCGCGGCTAACTGTCGGACGGCGCGGAGATGTACCATGTTTTTATTTGCAAGTGCAGTTGTACCGTTACTTATAAACAGTATATCGCAACCCATTCACCAGATAACTTAATATAAGCTACAATCCGACCTTCTTAAATTAAATATGTGTACATGTTGTACCTTATTAAATTGAAGAAGGTGGCAATTGGCTATTAAAAACTTCCGGAGTCCGGTCCGGTCTGGTAGAGATGTTTCAGTTAGGTTACCGTAGAGTCATCAGATATAAGCTATAGGTAAGGTATGGACAAAAACAGAAGAACAGATAAAACCCCCTAATAAAACTTAGCAAACAGTCAAGTTTTGTTCCTTTGTAAAATATAAATGTGAAAATGACTGATAAGGACAAAAGATTATCAAGGGTTTGTTAGACTTGAAAAGCGTTTTTGAACAACGCCATTATCACGAAGTACGATCTTAAAATTCGTAGTAACTGGTAGTTACAAGAAATAAATCCACTGGATGGTGTTTATTCAGATTTTATGTGTGACGTTGTACCAACAGTGATATTTTTTATTGACTGAAACATTAAGGAACAAATAAATATAAATATTGTATCAAAACTTATAAACTAAACTTAACTAAATTAAAATATCCTAAATTAATAATAATAAAACACTCCTAAACCTAAACTAAAATAAAAATGTACCCCTCGGAAAGGTGCCGTAGATGCTGGCAGCATTACCACGCTGAATTGCAATACTAATGCGCTGTGCGAGAAAGCTGCCAGCCCTACGGTCCCCAGTCACATCCACCAGCCTCTTTGATAAGGCTCCGAAAAAATTAAGGGCACCGGGACCTCACGGGCCGAGTGTTTCCACACCAAAAGAGGTAAAACTATATTCCTGGCCGATACGGCTGCACTTAGCCCTTTTTCTTCGCTCAGCCGCATCCGCAGCAGCACCCGGTGAGACAGAAGTGCCATGAAGATGGGACGGGGCCAGTGTACTTGATTACTGTAATCTATGTCTAATAATTTTTCTCTTCTATAATGATCCCTTTCAATCCGCGAAGTAATGAATTTGGCTTTAAACTAATGAACTTTTTTAACCATTGTTTCATGACATTGACTGATTATATCTATTCATTCACACGATTCTTTATCAATATTAGTCCTCAACGACCACGTTGTGTGAAGAAAACTGTACCTACTATAACAATTTTTAATCTAAAGACAATTACATTGAAGTACAAAAAGCTTTGATTCAAGTTACACATTATGTCTTTAGTACATACGCTGTTAGATTTGAGCATGTTTATTGCAATCTAATAGCATTTTTATCAATTTCTTATATGTACTTTCTAATGAATATCTTTAGGGATTTTTATTTGATTGAAGAAAATAAACTTTAGGTACAGTTCTTTAAGGCTTGAATTGCTATAGTGATTTCAGTTTGAGTTAAAACAATTGAAGGTTAGAATATACTAACACGCATTAATCATACAAAGCCAAACTGTTTAGATCAAATGGAATCTCGAATAGTACTTTATGAACTAATTGTAAGAGAATACGGTTTAATTTTCATCGTTCGTGTTCAAAAACTTAAGTTAGAGTGCACACGACAAGCGAGAGATTGACATTTAAATGCTTAAGTGGAAGTGAAAGGCTGAGAAGGCGATATTTTTGATTAAAATTGGAAAATAATTGCGTCTCCCACGAGGTTGCGACCGTTCACGTAATGGTTTAGTTTTTTCTTAGTTTTTACTCGCATAGTTACGATAAACCGACTATTTCCGGTAATTTGAGTAGTTAGTTACTTTAAAGTTTTGTAGGAGCAGAAAATTTATTTAATATTGTATCGTATAGTGGTAGGTAGTTCCTGCGTAGGTATATGTGTCAACGTAGGCAAAGAGAGTAGTTATGACTTTGATCTGGATTTGTAATGTAAAAGAAATTGTACCCAGTACAAATTTTCTACCCGTGTTCAACCCCCTTAGGCCCACTTGCACCATCCCACTAACCCGGGGTTAAGCGTTTAAACCGTTAACCCAGTGTCAAATTTTACTGGTGATCATGGTAACACCAGGTTTAGTGGAATGGTGTAAGTGGGCCTTAGGGGGATAAACTTTCAAAAACGCTGAAATTACTTTTCTTGTTTTCTATGAAGTTTCGAGTGCGTTACTAAAAAATAGGTTTCAATACAAAGTTTGAAGCCCCTTTTCACTACTTTAATTAAAGATGATAAGACTTGTATTTTAAAATAACTATAAAATAAATAACTTTAATTTTCTAAGAAAAGACTAGAATTAAACAATAAGTTGGTAGCTATATTGTTTTATGTTTATTAAGCTATATTGCTCTTAGTACTATCTTAGAAACAAGCTTTTCTCCCTTCATATAGATAAAAATTAAGGATAACTGTCAATATTTTTAAACCCAATTAGTTCTGTGAACTAATTACACAAACATTAAGTTTAAAAATAGCCAAGTCCATCGTCCATCGCACGTCGACCCGTCTCAGACAGATGGCGGACGTCAGTGACAAACGAAAGCGGAATGATACGGTAAAAGGAGGGGTCATTCATAACTGGTTACGTACTGTACCGCTCTTGCACTAAATGATGCTTGACTGAAGATACCGTAAATACATAAAAAAACGTGAAATTTCAATAGCTAATAAGTCTGTTGTTTACTATAATTATTATTGCTTCATTTAACTTCTTAGGCTTCTAAGAAAATGACGGTATGCAGAGATACGTTGGCTTAAAAAGTTACAAGTAAGTGTATTATAATTATACATTACGAGTTGGCGAGTTCTAGATAATTGTTCATTTGTTCGTTTTAATAATTACATCTAATTTGTTTTATAGAACAAGATAATAATACATCACTCAAAAGTAATACGTTTAAATGAAAACAATATTGATAGGTAGTGTTTTCTTTTAATTTATAAGTTAAAAGTGGCACGTGGATCAAAAACTTTTTTTGGAGTTAAGAGTCCCGGCAAGCTCGGCCGAATTTCACCTTCCCATACTAACGGAGTTTCGTTCTCATTTTAAAACTACGTGTTGGATTGTAATTAAACTTTGCACATACAACGACATGAGGTATACCTAGGTTTGTAATTAGTTTACATAGCTCTAGTTTATAAAACAAACGAAACAGAGCAAAAACAATTCTAGTGTGAAAAACTTAAATTCGCTGCATTTTTTTAACTATTGTATCTGAACCTACATAAACTAATTAGAGACCTAGATACTTATACTTGATCCTATTGTAAGTACAAAGTTTCAGAGCAATCTAGATTGTCGTTTTAAAATGAGAGCGTAACTACGTTCCACATTCTTTATTTCTTCAACCGGCCGACCAGAATGAAATAGGCCATCTTATTTAAAACTTGAAGACGGCCAGTGCCCCAGGCTCTGATGTTTAATAACACTCTCCTCAAACCCATCAAAAATTTGATTATTGAACCCCTGACGTACATCTGTAACCGCAGCATGTCATCTGGTGTATTCCCTGAAATTTGGAAAGTGGCGACAGTAATACCCATTTATAAAAGTGGAGGCGCACAGAACCCAGGTAACTACCGCCCAATTTCCTTACTAAGCTCATTTGGGAAGATTCTGACACTGAAACTGGTCAATAGGCGACTGACACATTTCCTGGAATCTTTTAACATATTCTATGCTAAGCAATTTGGCTTTCGCAAGGGGAAAAGTACCGAGCACGCGGTGTCTGAACTTACATCTTCTATCTCTTCTCATCTGGATGGGGGTCGAGCCTGTGTTGGGGTCTTTCTTGACTTGTCAAAAGCCTTCGACACTGTATCACACCCCATCCTCCTGAGAAAGCTAGAGCAGGCAGGGGTTAGAGGACTGGTACTCAAATGGTTCGAAACTTACCTGAGTGGCAGAAATCAAAGAGTTAAAGTAGACGAGACCTACAGTGACCCCGGTATCGTCCCTTTTGGCGTACCACAGGGCAGTATACTTGGCCCCACGCTGTTTCTCTTGTATATTAATGACCTTGGACTCCTCAATCTGCAAAACGCAGAGGTCTTCTGCTATGCGGATGACACAGCTTTAATATTTAACGGCGCTACTTGGGAGCAGGTTTTTGATGATGTTAAGAGAGACATGAGCTTGGTTGCTAAATGGTTGGACCTTAATCTTTTAACTCTCAACGCTGAAAAAACTAATTTCATCTGTTTTCATAAAACTGATGCGACTGCACCAAATGTAATCTCCCCAATACAAATCCATAGCTGCAATCTTACAGATCCTACTTCCTGTTGCTGTAACTCGATCTATAATACTCTCTCCGTCAAGTACCTTGGAGTAATTCTCGATGATAATCTTTCTTTCAAAGACCACGTATCTGCACTGGCTGAGCGAGTCCGTAAAATGATTTACATTATGAAGCGGCTTCGTGATGTCACTAATCTGAAACTCTTAAAAACAATAGTACTTAAAAGTAATAGGCTACTGCATCTCGGTCTGGGAAACCAGGTCGGAACCACAACATTAATTACCCTGGAACGAGCTCAAAGAGCAGTCTTAAAAACTATGTTTAAAAAACCCTTCAGGTATCCTACTGCCAGCCTGTTCAGGGAGGCAAAAGTTTTGAGCATCCGCCAACTGTACATCCTCTCTGTCGGGGTCTCCACCCACCGTGCGGTGCTGGGCTCCAGTGACTATCCTGCTCTGCTCCAAAACAGGATTTTTGCTCTGCCTAGGCCAAAAATCAAAACCAGATTCGCTAGACGGTTTAAAAACTTCAGTCATCCTAATATATACAACATTATCGTGAAAAACTGCCAAATTCAAAAGTGCACTCCTTATAAGGCCAAATTTAAAATTAAGAACTGGCTAACTACGTTGATCTACCATGACAATGAAAATATTTTAAGACCCATTATTTGATTCTGACATTTATTTATTAACTAACTAGTTGTAAATGTTGTAATCCACCCAATATGTTGACATAATGTAATTTATTTGCTTCACAATATCTTGACATAGTGTAATTTATTCTATAATTTATGAATTACTCTCGATTATTCAAATATAATATAATATTAAACCTCATCTGGATAAATATGTATACTTGAAAATGCTATTAATTATTTTTCCTATTGCATGCGTGTTGCTTTCTGTAAATCTTTGTCAGGGACTCGCCAGGACAGGCTCAGCCTAGTGTCAGAGTCACTGTGAAAAATTTGTTAACAATGTTTTCTGGCAATAAATATTTCTGTATTTTTTTTGTATGGAGAACCGAGCTTGCCGGGGACTTAAGGCCGTTCTATCAGTTTGCCGCTATCACTGTCACATTTCGCAAGAAAGAATGGGAAAGACCATGCGCGCCAAGTGACAATTTTGATCGAATTTTGTCGATTTATATTTATTTTTAATACGTTGCCTTACAATATCTAAATTCGAAAGCGGTCAAATGACTATTTAAGTTAAGATTGTTTTTTTTTTCTTTGCTTGATTATATTGTCACATAAATCACATAATAAATAACCGAGTAAAGTTGGATTAAAAGTCCCAGTTAGAGGTTACTTTGGGAATTAAATGTATCAAGCGAAGTGTCATAATTCGTGTATCGGAAGCTTATAAATTAAAGGTAATATAATCAAGAACTACCTACATATATTTTCCACGTCTACGAATATCAACATCTCTTAGAAAAATATTATCATATAAGGAGATTTTTTGCCTTCTGGCTCAGGGAACCGCCTTAAGGTTATTCATCTTCTCTGGGGACATCATAAAATAAATAGACATTAACGCCTCAATACTTTATCATTATAAGTAGGCATGTTTGCATCTTCTACTTACTTCTTAAGATGATAGTGTAAAAATATATTATATACCTAATGTTAATATCCCGAGAGGATAAAATAGGGACTACATTTGTATGGAAAGCCGATTCCGCGCGGGTCGTCCACTTTCGTCTGTTAGTAAAATGTATCCAAATGTTTTCCCGAATAATTTTGACTCACGTGGACTATTGGGGGAAGAGTTTGACCCACGTGAACCATTGTGGGAAGAGATGAGGCTGTGATGTAAATTTCATACTACTAACCTATATTAAAAAGGCCGGGGTCTTCACCACTATTAAAAGTAGGTAACCTTATGAACAAGAACATTACTTTTGACGACCGGTCTGGCCTAGTGGGTAGTGACCCTGCCTGTGAAGCCGATAGTTCTGGGTTCGAATCCCGGTAAGGGCATTTATTTGTGTGATGAGCACAAATATTTGTTCCTGAGTCATGGGTGTTTTCTATGTATTTAAGTATTTATATATTATAACGCACCCTGCGTTGGGCTAAAATTGAACGGGTTTTTCATGCGGGGTAAGATGAAAAGTCGCCCGTAATGCTTCGGCATACGGAATAGGTAAATTCAGTTACCTATTTCGATCTATATCGTGGTATAAAATATGAATTGTTTTTAAAATGAGTACCTTTAGTAATAGTTTAGTTATATAGTTTACTAATCCTATCTTTATATTTAGTTAAGATAATTACTAACAATATTCTATGGACATTAATGGTTCGAAATAAAGATTTTATTATTATTATATCGTTGCCTGAGTACCCACAACACACGTCTTCTTGAGCTTACTGTGGGAGTTAGGCAAGGATATTTAGAATTTAGTACATCGATAATTAAACTATTTATAATTTAGTACCAAAGTATAATTTAGTACTTATTTACAATAGTCCAATAGTCGTAATAATGAGCAATTAAAATTGTAACTTGATACTTAAATTAAAACATGACAAAAAACCTGCTCTGGATTCATTACAAAAATTATCCAAGCAATTTAAACCCGGCGTTTGACATTTAAGTGCACATCTGCTTGTAATCAGAGGATACATTTTGCATTTTTAGTGTTTAATTTTGCCGCGTGTGGTCTATTATGTATAATCGTTCCTATTAGATACGGAGTATCGACGACTATCGTATTTAATCTACTTTACGATCGTCCACAATGTACATAAGGTGTATTAGGGGTATTTCCGAAAGAAAAAAAGCATTTAAAAAAGTGGCGTATAATACCGTAAAAGGACTTTTATTATAACGCTTTCGGGATTACCCAATTTCTTAAATTACCTACCCGAATACACTTTACTACTGTTTTTAAAACATATCAACGGATATAATGTTTTTCTGCCAATAAACTACACGGGAACTTTTTAAAACGTAACAAATTTTTTATCCAGTTTATCCAGTAAAAGGAGTAAAATGATATTTCCGTCATGCTCAAAGCAAATATATACGCGTGCGCCTGCGAAGGACAGGACATGTGAAAAAAACCGGCCAAGTGCGAGTCGAACTCGCGTTCCAAGGGTTCCGTACATTACACAATTTAAACAATGTATTTTTTATGTGAAACGTGTGTGAAATGTCTTTAAAAAACCCGTAGGGGTCGGATCAAAAACTAAGTAATTAAGTCCTACTCACGCTTGACTGCAATTTCTATTAGATTTTCCTGTAATCTATAGGTAAAGATCTATTTTGTGTATTTTTTTTCAAAATTTTAGAATCAGTCGTTTCGGAGATAAAGGGGGGGAATGGTAATTTTTTGCCTATTTTCTTGAATTATAAAAAAAATATATTTGAGTTTCTCACAATAAGCTCTTTTATTTGCTTTATAACACGATATAGTTTGAAAAATTATATTTTTTTAAAGTGGCCCCCATGTTTAAAATTAATTTGTTTACGTTACTTGTTCGTCCTTGGGTCACAAACTTACATATGTGTACCAAATTTCAACTTAATTGGTCTAGTAGTTTCGGAGAAAATAGACTGTGACAGACGGACAGACAGACAAACGCACGAGTGATCCTATAAGGGTTCCGTTTTTTTTTTAAATTAAACACATTTTAACATTCCTGACAACATAGGTACCAAAATTAATAACCAACGTCATTAAGTAGGGTTCATTCGTTTAAGCCTTTGGTGGAGAACAACAAAATTTCTACGTTTTGACGTGGCACTTCAGTTCAGTTGAAGGGGTAGCTCCAGCCAGCCAGCATATCCTGCTGCAAGGGCTAGAAAGAGAAGACTAAGAGGGGAAGGCGATGTTGAGGCAAAATGGCACTGCAAGCTCGCATGACTGCTGATTTAGCCTAAGCGGCAACGAGTCGGTGGAGTATGCTGCGTCACATCGCACCGGCTAAGCCTCAGATGCTAAGTCAAACAAAGTTAGCACGCAAGCCAGCTCATTAAGCAGCAACCTCTGCCACGCCGCCGCAGGCATCCGCAGCCTGCCCGAGAAACCGGAGCACCCAATAGATAGAAATGGTAGCCACACTAGTTAAGAAGTTAACACTAGGGAGGTCAAAGTATCTCGCAGAAAGTTAAGCATAAATATCACCTTGCATATGCAGCAGTCAGTCTATAACAAGAAGTTGTTTACTTCCTGATAACGCCCTAGAACACCTTCTTACCGTTTATTTTAATTATCTCACCGCCAGCCAGCATAATTATGAACACATCAAGACCGTCGTGCTTGGCCAATTTTTATCCGTTTCTTTTTACTCGTATTCTGCGGCTGAGTTAGCATGGCTGCATTGCAGTTTCTGATATTTCGCTGTTTGAGCTTATGTTTGTTTCAATGTTTTTTTTTCTTTATGAACATAGTCTGTATTGATTCTACTATTTACAGTTTGTTGCGATAGGGTTTAAATTGCTAATTGCCCTATACAGAGGGCACTTTAATAGCGTTCCTACTGACAGATTGTTGTTTGTAGTCTATGCTTCACGTTTAGACCTAATTATGATAAAATTGATAAATAAAAATAAAATGATTTGTAGTTGCAAGATTATTACTAGCTATTAGGTGTGGACCTTAGTTGCCTGCAAATAAATAGTATTTGATTTGATTTTACATGGGTGATAACTGAAGGCCTACCGCGAACACCAAAGTTCGCAAATTGCGGGCATCTTTCTCTTTTAAAGATAAAGATTCAAGTAGGTATATCCAATCCAATCCACCAATACTCCAATGAAGGCGTAATTTTATTAGAGTGAAAGAGATAATTGCTCGAAATTTACAAACTTCAATTTTCGCGGTTATAGCCTTGATATTCGATAACTTTCAACGTCTGTTATCAAAGTCTCCTTGCCACTAAAAAAATAGTACCACTGAAAAACCTCAACATGACGAAGGCCAAAACTTTGTCAGGGTATACAAACTTCACTAACTTGTAACGGAGTAGAGTATTACATTCATAATTTTTGTTTCTTTTTAGTCCTTTGACGTTGATATAATAAACAATTTACAAGGCGCAAGCCAAAATATTATCATCAATATACTAGTTTATTGTTTCTAAAATCATTGTGTTCCTCAATATATTACAAGTAACTAAGCTGCTTTTAAAATACTGATATGGGATATAAAAAATACTTGCCTTTTATAAATATAAGTACAGCGCATAATCCGAAGTCAAATGAGACAAATAAATTAACTCTACTGCATCCCGGTCCACATTGAAAGGTAACTAAAGTTTTACGTTTATCGGTAGTTTATCAAACACCTTTTACGTTGGCTATAAAGGATACTTATTGAATGGAATAGATCGTAAATTACAAATTATTCCAATTTGCAAATCCCCGAGGCGGTATGACATCGATCCGTCCAATTATACTGACAGCGCGCATGCATTAATCGGAAAACGCACGTTCACGCCATTTTGACGCGCACCACCATTTTGTTACGTGTCATGTATAATGTTTACTATTATCATTCGATTCGCTTAATTTATTTCATTATTATTCAAATAACTTATTATAATATTATCCTACGTCACCTACGTGTGTCATTCAACATGTTTTGTTTTTCGTACACATACAAATCTGAAATCTTATTGGTTGTAATCCTTCTTAATATAGTATCGAATACTAAAATCTATATCATATTTTCTGACTTGTCAAATATTGCCAAATATCAGGGCCATAGTAGGGAGATTAAACCAAAGGGAATGAAGCTGGTACGATGATGACTGACGGGTCTATGTGTGCCGCAATGATAGTAATTACCTAATGATAAGCCATTTAAACGTCGCCCGCGGTCCGGGTGTAGTGGGCTTAATACTGTTGTACAGTATACAGAGAAAGCAAAACATTCTATGGTCATAATATTATTTTTTGCCTATTGCATATCGTCACTGATTCAGATAACTTGGAAACTAGTTAATTAAATGGCACTCATAATTTTTCCTTGCGTTAAAAAAAACATTATTTCTTTGTATCGATATATAATATCTGACTTTTGGAGAAGAATAAACGAAACAAAAAACTAATAATTTTTAAGAAAAAAAAACCGACTTCAATGGCGGATGCCGTTGAAAGGTTACTTATTGTTGATGGTGCACTCCAGACAATGAAATGAAAAAGACAGCATCTTTTGCCTAACTAAAATGAGGTAAAACCACCCACGTTTCTAGTAGCATTTCGTTTCTGTAAGGGTCATAGTTCTAACCTAACCTAACCCACTTTTCTGATAGCAGTTCGGTTCTGTGAGGATTGCAGTTCAAAAAAAAGTCCAGGTTCAAGTTTGGGTCTGGGTCCATAACGAAAAGAATAAATTGCCAAACGTGAACTATGTGTCGTTGAAGAGTTCCATTCTGATCATCATCAGCAGTTCCACTTCATCAAATGTCACTTTTTTATGTAAAAGCTGGATTTGTTGATGAAAATACAAAAATCACTATATGTATGCCTTTCTCATTTGAGGAGTTACCTCGATTCCTCATGGATCCCATCATCAGAACTCGAGCTTGACAAAAATGTGTCTTGAAAACCTAACTTGCTTACCAATCATAACGAAGAGGACAAATCGCCAAACGTGAACTATGCATCGTTAAAGAGTTCCATTCTGATATTTCTGATCATCATCAGCAGTTCCACTTCATCAAATGTCACTTTTTCAAATGTAAGTGCTTGATTTGTTGATGAAAATACTAAAATCACTATATGTAAGCCTTTAACATTTGAGGAGTTCCCTCGATTCCTCATGGATCCCATCATCAGAACTGCGTTTTGACAAAAACGGGACCAATCTGTATGTATATACTTACAATCAAAAAAAGAATTTTCAAAATCGGTCCAGAAATGACGGAGTTATGGAGTAACAAACATAAAAAAAAAAAACCGAATTGATAACCTCCTCCTTTTGAAATCTTGAAGTCGGTTAAAAATGGAAATAACAATAAATGGTTGCGGAATATGAAGTAGCTAGGCAATATTAGCTCAGGTCAGGTTAATGAGTAAGAAAATACATTAGGTACATACATTATTAGTAACATTTTAAGACAGTGCATTTTAAATCATTTCAGGTAATTTAGTAAACTTAACTATTTTTATTCAATTTTAAACTCACTAGCGCTTCAAATAACATAATGGCGATGTTTTCCAAAACATTTTGACTATAATTGTATATAATTGCACAATTACGGTAACACCGTTGTATAATTTTCTTGCTGACCGTACGTTTTCGAGGAACAAATTCCGAAACATTCGTTTGATGCCGTATAATAAGACCAAATTATGAAAAACTTACTTTTGTACAATAAACATGGCTGTCGAAGAATTGAATAATATGTTTTAAAATTAGAGTAAAAATGGTGATGGCTGTTGAGAGAAAATAATTGAGTTTTCAAAAGGTCACTTGATTACGTAAGAAAAAAACTAATTAAATAAATACTGAATTTATTAGTACCATCTACCAAAATATTAGATACGCATCACAACATTAACTTATCTGATGCGTTAATAAAAATTCCTGAAAGAACTACTAGTAAAAAAGAAAACATTATATATACTTAACAATTAATATTGGTATCTACTGTAATTATTTATTACAATACTAGAATACATGTGGCGCACAGTTCACTCAACTTACGCCATAAAAAGCTGTTTAAAAACTAAAATACGTTTGATTAACTGAATCACGGCTTCGGGGAAGTTCGCGGGGCTTTTGTGCAATTAAACTGGAGTTTTATCTAGATCGTTGTGTGCTTTTGCTTATAATTTGATAGGTTTTACTGGAATTATTTGTCCAAAGATAATGTGCAAATTTATATTATAACTTACGGAAAAAGGTGAGATTGACAGTTTTCTTTGAGGTTGTCTTTGTCGCTATTTTGTGATGTCTCACGTTTATCACCACTCAAAATACAGTCTAATTCTCTTTTTTTGGGGTTGTCTAACTATTGCATTGTCAATTCATTTATCATTATTCATATAACAACCAGTTGCACGGTTTCATTTTTTTTGGTCTTCACCTAAACCAGCAACCATTTGAAGTAAAAATATTTCACGTGAGTAACATTTAATCAAAGGCTCCTTTGTGGAGGAAAGAAACCTATTACCGGCTATAATGGCACACTTGGTTAATTTAATTGGATAAATATTGTACTTCGTATCGACCGAGGCTTTCTTATCTCGTCTTATGGAACAGAGAATGGTGAGGAGGGGGCTCGGCATTTAGTGAAATAAACTTTAAGGTAAGATTATTTTATACATGCTGTACTGCTTTATACGGTTATAATTACCAATAATTAATTATAATCAGTTATATCAATCAATTGCGACATAAATATAAATATTTAAAAGGCTTAGTCTTTAAAAAACCGGCCAAGTGCGAGTCGCGCACGAAAGGTTCCGTACCATTACGCAAACCTCGGCAAAAAATCACGTTTGTAGTATGGGAGCCACACTTAAATATTTATTTTATTCTGTTTCTAATATTTGTTGTTATAGCGACAACAGAAATACATCATCTGTGAAAATATCAACTGTCTAGCTATCACGATGTGTGATGGACCTACGAGTAGTACACTTGTTAGCGAGACGAGAAGATTTAGTAGCAATAAAATGAGTACGGAGTACCTACGTCTTAGAATTTTCAAAATATTTCTGTGATATACGTATTAAATATGGCCCGTACTGTAGTTTTGTAAACAAAGCGGGTCCCTTGAGGGCGCTGCGCGCGCACCGCGCACCCGAGTCGCTGTGACGTACGATGAGGCCGCGCGCGATACCGCCTGCTTTATTGTTCTGATTCGCGGCAGCCGGTAGCTGGCGAGCTACTGGGGTTTTATTCCATTCGCGAAAGCAAGTCGATCTTTCAGTAAAATTAATGTAAGGTAAGGATACTTTCGGAATACGAAGAATTATTACGGATCATGTTATACTGATTCGCTCGAGAGTCTCGAGACTGACTCGCCTGCGCTCGTGCACCAAATGAAACTATACGCCATGCAGCTGGTTGGATTGTTTTGACTCATAACAGCAAGTCGATGTTGTTAAATGGCTTTGCAGAATCGATGTGTATAACCTATAGGTTTTAGAAAGGTTAGATACGTTTAGTACAAGTACACCAAATTATACATAAATATATATTAAAATCTATTGCTACAACACCCATTAACTAATCATGAAGTTTTAACGAATCAATTGCATTTCTTGCTTTATTAATTCAATGTCTCATTTGCACGTTAAAAAGGCTAATTTGAAAACATTGATTTAGTGGACAAAAATCTGATTTTGGACATCGAAACTTAAAAGTACACGTAAATTGATACTAAACGGTAGCTTATTTACACTTTACGTCTAGTTAAATCTGAAACCAACCGTAATTTCACATAAACTTAGGTTCAAAATCATTTTTTATTCCATGGAACTGGCTGTTTAAGGCGACTTGTTCCCTTAGTTCAAGGCATAAGATACATTTTGGGTTGCAAGTTAAGAGTTAAGGTGTTAAGGGTATAAAGTTACAAAACCGAAGTGTTTTCCATTCCATTAAACCCTTAACATCTGTACGGACGTCAAATCGAGTTAACCCTTTTTAAAAGACGAAAGATGTATGCGTGGCGCAAAATATTTGACAGTTTTTTGAATCCTTTTAAAAATGTTACGTTACATGTACGTATACTATTAAAATGTTGTTATTGAAAAACCAGACAAGTGTGAGTCGGAGTCGCCCACCGAGGGTTCCGTGCAAATTTAATTTTTAGTATCTGTTGTTATAGCGGCAATAGAAATACATCATATGTGAAAATTTTAACTGTCTAGCTATCACGGTTCATGACAGATACTAGCCTAGTGACAGACAGACAGACGGATAATCCCGTTTTTACCCTATGGGTACGGAACCCTAAAATGAATTAGTTTTAGAGTACCTAGGTAACTTCATTAAGTAATTTAAAATTAATAACCAACATAAATCAAATATTTTATGACCATATCAAACCATGCTAGGATAAGGGTTTTGTAGTCTACGAAGGGGCAACTACGAAATTTCTACAATTTGCGGAAACTCAACCCAACAACCCACGGGTCAAATGTTAAGAACTCAAAGAAACTATATATATACCTAATTGATATCTCATAAGCTAAGGGTATTAACACTGAATATATGTAGTATATATACTCCAGGTAAGCTAAGTGTAATTTACATTTGTTACAATATATTATTTTTAAACAGCAGCAATTTTATACAAAACAACACAACAAAACAAAACACGAACACACAAACAAAACAAACAAAACACAAACAAAACACACAACAAAACACAACAACAAAACAAACAACAACACATAACAAAACACACACAACACAAACAAAAACATATAACATTGTCGAACTTTCTCTTTTTAATATCCATTAGAACTAAGTACGATATTTATATGTTAAACAACATATTTTTTTTACGTTTTTCCATAACTTACGCTCATACATACATTTTTTTGCCTTTTTTAGGGTTCCGTACCCAAAGGGTAAAAACTACTAAGACTCCGCTGTCCGTCTGTCCGTCCGTCTGTCCGTCCGTCTGTCCATCTGTCCGTCTGTCCGTCTGTCCGTCTGTCCGTCCGTCCGTCCGTCTGTTTGTCTGTCCGTCTGTCCGTCTGTCTGTCACCAGGCTGTATCTCATGAACCGTGATAGCTAGACAGTTGAAATTTTCACGGATGATGTATTTCTGTTGCCGCTATAACAACAAATACTAAAAACAGAATAATATAAATATTTAAATGGGGCTCCCATACAACAAACGTGATTTTTTTGCTGTTTTTTTTTTCGTAATGGTACGGAAGCCTTCGTGCGCGAGTCCGACTCGCACTTGGCCGGTTTTTATTCCCATATACATATGTCAACGCTGTGATTTACAGAAAATGTAAACTTTACAAATCAATATCAAGGTGGCTTTTCTAGCACGATTATACATTAACGAAGTTGCATTATTCAGGTTTATGATCATAATACAGCGTCCATACAGAAATCTATTAAAACGATATCAGCGCTTACTAGACACCTTTCATCATAAAACGGCAATAACCATTCCTTACTCTAATCAAGAAGGAACTTTAAATCATAACGTTATGAGTCAATTTTCGCCTTAATCTACTGTCAGTTCGCAAAATACTCACAACTGGATAAATAATTAGGAATACATAATTTATATAATCGTTTATTTCGTTTGCTTAGGTTTGCTGGCTTTAATTTAACACAGATATATTTATTAGCGTCCCGGAATGGAAGAATATCTTAAGCGAGAATTAATCGATTTTCACTTATGGGTATAGGTAAGATGTGGTATTTTCTCGAACTACGTGCTTCTCGAATTCATTATTTTTGCATGAGTTAATAATGTTGTGACTGAGAAATAATTAAACGAAACGCGTAGACGTTTATTATGGTTTAACGTGGGTCCCATTAAAAATATCATGAATATTATCTAACTATAGTTAGTTTTTTATAACTAATCACACAGTATAAAACCCTGTTCAAAAATATGTGCATAATGACTGTATGTGTAGGATGATGTATTTTGTTCTTACTTATGGCAACTTATGTGTGAAGATACACACGTTTGTTTATTTATTATGACTTTTAGACTCATATAAATTTTAAACCTACTAAGTAAATGTTATTATAGATTTTTAAAGTGGTGTGTTATGAACACATTTGATGTGGATGGGAGAGGAGCGAAACATTTTACTTTTAACCAACACCACATCGTCTTTTTCTTCATATATTAACTTTTTGACAGGTAGGTCTTGATTGCCAATTTTACATGAAATGTTTTTGGTGGGATCATCATTTTCTTCAATTACTTATTAACTCGTGTAGCAATAAATATTGAATGCCATGACACCAAAACAAACGTAATTGTTCTCTAATTCATTATATTTTATTATATACCTACTTTTCTGATTTATATTATTTTCATTTTGTAGGTACCAAGTAGTATAATTTATGGCTTAATTACTGGTATGGTTGAAAACAGCGCTGTCTCAGTGGGAGGTTAAATATTCAATAGGATAACATGAATTTTATTGTACTGCAATCAAAGAGTATCTTCATTTCGTACAATATACAATTATACACACATAATTATGTATATTGTACAATTGTACATTGCTATTTAGATTTATACATTTTATTAAAATGTAGATGGTAAATGAATGTCATCGATATAGTTCAGGTGAATGTGTTGATTTGCTGTTATAGTGTCCTATTCTGATCTTTATGGTGACATTTAGATCATGACTGCAGCGGCGGACAAATAAGTTTCTGTCAAAAATTTAATTTTTGGTACTAGCTTTTATCGCTGACTGTACTTTTCTTTCAACAGGCAACTAATACTCATCGAGACAATTCTAAAAACCCCAAACACGATTAGGTTGCGTTGTTTTATCACAGAGTTCCGATGGCCACCTCCTGTCTCCATCATCAGAATTTTGTTAGAGGTTTTAAGAATTGTATCGATGAGTATTAGTTGCCTCAGTTGCCTGTATTAAGAAAAGTACAGTCAGCGATAAAAGCTTGCACCAAAGATGAAATTTTTGTCAAAACTTATTAGAAACAATGTTCATATTTTTAGGTTTTGTGCAAAATTTATTATAATATTTTAAAGTAGATTTTAGACCTGTGTTCGGTAATTTTTTCTATAGAGCGAAAGTCAAAAACTCAGGATTCAAATCGCTGAAGGCCCTAGAGAAAGACTTCAAGATTGCTAATTAAATTTATGGCAACCGTATTGTGATCTATAAAAGCGCTACGACTTTTCAAAATCTCCGTTCTCTGAGCCTACTGCACATTAAGGACACAGGATTGCAACATGATTTCGCTCATGCTGAAGTACACAACAGATGTACACATAGCTTCCCAATTGCGTGACAGCAACCAGAATGCAATCCTTTCCCTCTCATTCATACTGTTTTGGGTTTAACTAGCCTGAGATTTACCGTCGAAACACAATAGAACCATCAGCAGCTGAATTTGTTATTCTTCCTAGGTTACCTAAGAAGGTTCTAGTATCTATTTATAAATAATAAATAAATATTTTTTTTATATTATTATTATTTATTAAGAAACAAACAGTCTTATAAAACAGATGAGTATTTAAAGTAACATTTTTCTAGCAATAGACCTATAGTTTCCTATATGTAAACGACTATTAATAAAAACTTATTACTAAGTACAAATGACATGCAATACATGCATATTGTACATATAGTCCGACAATAAATTGCAGAAAATTAATAAGAAGAAGATGGCAACAATTTAGTACAGTTTTTATTTGTTCAATTTTATTTAATTTCTACCATTTCATGCCGCACCACATGTGTGACGAGATATATGATGGAATCTTAAATTTACAATCGGGTATTTTTATTTCAAAGAAGAATAAGCTAATTTCTTAAACAATCTCAATGAGCTGCTACATGTGCGTTTAATGTATGAGTGCTGCGCATATTTAGTTCTGCTGCTTTTGATGCTAAATAACATTTTATTGCGACAACTACGTTCTGTTCTGCGGGGTACGCGTAAATCTATATTTTTTATAGGACATTCTTACACAGATTGACTAAAGTCCCACGGTAAGCCCAAGGAGGCTTGTGTGATGGGTACTCAGACAAATCAATATATAAATACTTAAATACATAGAAAACACCCATGACTTAGGAACAATTATCTGTGCTCATCACACAAATAAATGCCCTTACCGGGATTCGAACCCAGGACCATTGGCTTCACAGGCAGGGTCACTACCCACTAGGCCAGACCGGTAATCTATTCATTTAACCTAATTCGGTTTTGCCATTTTTTGCCTAAACTGTCATTCACAAATTTGATCTTGATTTTCAAATTGTTTTTAAAAAGCTCTTGTCAGTAAACCCCTTGACCCTTGTAATAGTAAACATATTAACCGTACACCAACCAGGCACCGGAACGAACCCTGCAATGAGATGTCCCGCTGTCCGCGCGACGAACAAATCGTCACCAGGTCACTCGAAACCTTTCACTCGTCACGCAAACATCCCATCGCTCCATGATTAAAAATCAGCCAACATCACGCCATTCATTGACACGGTGTTATCAGCTCGCGTGTGCCGACCACGTGGTGGTGTCTAGTTAGGTAACACACGCAAAGCACGCAAGCGAAACACGCATGCCTGAAGCTTCTGTGCTCGAGCTTCTTGAATGCACGATAGCTTGTTTGGGTTTGGTATGACGCAGGATACGGGGTCAGTTATGCGACATGTCGCTTGTCGTTGTCCGTTATCGGTGCGTGTTTGAGGCATTTGCCGTTCCACTTTTGATGAATGCACGAATAGCTCGTGCGGACTCGCAGCGGCCGCGAGCGCCGTTGTAACATCTTATATTGAATTTTGTTATATTATTTTAATTTCTTTGGTGTAAAAAACATTACACTTGAAACAACTTAACTAAACCAATGAAGTGCTGACCTTCAAAAATTTTAAACCCGAAAGTTTTAAAGTCTATAATAACCCGAGTCTAACGCAGATAGCTTCTAATTGTATGTCGGTTCGATCGCCGGCGAAATTTGCATACCTCATTGCCGGTTCAACATGGCAATTTGAAGTTAAAGCCCAAACTTCGTATGAGCCACCTAATAAAAGGTTATGATGGAGAAATTAAGAATACCTTATGCTTTCTTACTTTTGTTAGATGATAAAACGCATGGTCCGGTCCACGTTAACAATTTCAAGAAAGTTTACCTAGGTACTTCACGGTTTATAATCGCTTCATAATATAATATATATCTCATAAGAAAAAACAATGGAAAGGAAAGGTAACTAACCATTCAGTTAAAACAGAGCAAGCTTTAAAATAACCCCTTCGTACAAAACTTCAAAAATAACTATCAACATTCAAATTGATTATTAAGATTAATTTAACTATAACAAAATGAAATAAAATATTCTGGAAGATTATCCAGAATTATCGTTTTAACTTATATTGATTTGAAAAATCGACGAAAAGGCAGGCAAAACCTACCAAAACGTTTTAAGATAAATATACCTAACCTAAATTTAAAAAAAGCCCCTATCTGCAGTAGTTCCATAAGGGCCTGTTTCACAATGTCCAAGTAAAGTCCTGAATAAGCTTCTTGCCACTTATCTGACGAATAAAGTCATCGTTGGCGTTTCACAATCTCCAAATAAGCTTTATCTGCTGGATAAAGTGCTTTTTTTGTAGGAAATTTTATCTGGCAGTTTATTTGTTTGTTAATTAGCTATCCAATACTTTACTTGGACATTGTGAACCAGGCCCTAAGTCTCGTAAAATAGGTACTGCATGAAGTAGAGCTGTGTTAAAAGCCCCTCATTTATATCTCATCGTCTAGCTAATAACCATTGATGTAGCTAATAGCATTGACCCGTTGAACCAAAAAAAAAAAATAGAGGAGTTTACGTCATCTTTTTTTCGTATGGGTTTTTTTTTTGTTCAGAAACCTATCATGTGTATGTGTAGTACTAAATAAAAGGGCTTTTTGAGCCGATTCTAAGAATATATCACATCAAAAAAAAACTGTAATAGATGTCATATATTAAAGAAAAAGTGACGAAGCCCTCCAGTGGTGAAGGCCGGATTCGAACCGGCGTCTTTAGCTATCGCGGCTAACGCCATGAACCCCTAGGCCACCCCGCCACGGCGGTGCCCGTCCGAATTTCTCGACTATATGCCATCTTAGTAAGACTAGGCGTCTTTGACCAGCTCTAAAGGCAAGCAGTGCGCGCTTGCACCTCCTAAACGAACTCCTTACGGATTTACGTTGTAGCGAGAGAGACTGGTGCTGCCATCTATGAACAAGTTTGGGAACAAATCAAATTATTTTATTAAATATTTTTGATGTGTTTTTTTAAGCAGTCACACTACTACAGTACCAGTCTCTCTCGCTACAACGTAAATCCGTAAGGAGTTCGTTTAGGAGGTGCAAGCGCGCACTGCTTGCCCTTAGAGCTGGTCAAAGACGCCTAGTCTTACTAAGATGGCATATAGTCGAGAAATTCGGACGGGCACCGCCGTGGCGGGGTGGCCTAGGGGTTCATGGCGTTAGCCGCGATAGCTAAAGACGCCGGTTCGAATCCGGCCTTCACCACTGGAGGGCTTCGTCACTTTTTCTTTAATATATGACATCTATTACAGTTTTTAATTTATATATAGTAGTGTGACTGCTTAAAAAAAACACAAATCAAAAATATTTAATAAAATAATTTGATTTGTTCCCAAACTTGTTAATATATCACATCATTACATTTCAGTATTTTTTTAAATTAGAATTAAAATAAATTTTAAAACATACTTACCAAATTTGGGCTTCTCCAGATACGACACCGATCAAAATTTGTTTGTTAAATATACCCCAAAATCTACCTAATATGAGTATATTAGGTATAAATATCTAACCCGAGTAGAACGATTTGAAACAAATTTTTTTCTTAATACTGTTTTCTTTCTGAACATTTTTTTTTCTTATACAAAAACCAGATGACGTCGTAACTCCTCTCCATTTTTTCCAATTTTTTTTTGGTTCTACCCCGGGTCAAATTCATTCAAATGGACTAAAGATCAATCGTATCGGTTTTCATACTTTTAACACCATTTGCAGCATTTTACTGAATTTCGGGGTTAAGGAATTGAATTATATCAAAAATATTTATTATATTTGCTATCGAATTTCCGCGATTCGCGATGTGGTGGTAATTAATTTGTTAAAATATTTCTTCCGCTGGTTAGTATTCTAATGCAAAGCCTAATTACTTAAAAGTTACCTATGTATATTAAAATTTGTGAAAAAGTACCTAAAATAAAAATACATGTAAATATCAAATTATGAATATCATTGTAACTTTATAGGTCCTTCCTAGTATCTAACGCGCATAATTTTTTTGTTGTTTTTTTAATACTACGTCGGTGGCAAACAAGCATACGGCCGCCTGATGTTAAGCAGTGTCCGTATAGCCTATGTACGCCTGCAACTCCAGAGGAGTTACATGCCCGTTGCCGACCCTAACACTCCGCACCCTCGTTGAGCTCCTCGTCAATTATACGTAAGATACACAAAAGAAACTGAAACGTCCCGGGATCCGAACCCGGACCGTCACCTGAGCGTTCGTGACCGTGCCACATTACGTCTGTGTTCGTGCGAGCATGAACGTTAAACTTCATGAACCTTGGACCAATGCATTTATACTAGTACATTTATAAAAATACCAGTACACATGCACGTATTCTAGAGACTGTGATACAGTTATTGATAGTACCACAAAGTAATGGTCTATCTATACCAGTGGTTTACATTGAAAACAAGATTTCAAATTAATAAAAAAAGTCACGAAATTTTGGTTGTATTTCGCCCTACATGTTTCGATTGTCACCGAGTAACCAGTAACCACCTGCGTATCTCGCATAGCGTTCACACGTAGTGATCCGTTTTAATACTTTAATACAGAATGTTTTTTTAGTCACCTGCAAAAACATCCTGTATTATATTCCTAACTTTTATAGTTACGTTAAAACACACGATCTGCGCAGGTAAATACTCGTATCGTAAGAACGGGACGTCCAAAATACACTTTTTTATGTTTTTAAGGCTCATTTCAGGTCACCTTTATAACGAGGAATAACTTCATTCTGCATCAAATGATTTTAAAGCAAACATTAAGTACTATAACGGCATAATAAATATGGCAATAATGGTGCGGTGTGACCATAAATGGTATCTTCCTTTTCCATTCCCCTAGTTAATGATAGTTCTAATTACCAGTTTGAGAGAAACCAGCCAATAGTAAAATCTTAATTGGCAACTTTTCTTTCATTCACATACTCGTTATATAAAAATGGAAAAAAATAAATAAAATAAAATAAACCATTATAACCTATTATAGAGCTCTTATAGAAGGTAGCAGAGTTTTGGGCCAAAACATAGTTTATACAGGATGGCTAAAAAATAGGCGCATTCCCGTTGCCAAAGAGGTTTTGGGATTATACTGAGCAACTTTTACTATGGGACCAACCACGAAATCGCGAAAAGAAAATTTACCCTCCCATAGAAAATGGACCAGCCAAAATGTATTAAACAGACAAAAAAAATCACGATTTCAGGGTTGGTCCCAAAGTAAAAATTGCTCAGTATGATCCCAAAATCTCCCTGGCGACGGGAATGCACTTATTTTTTAGCCACTCTGTATATTGCATATTTAGGTTTACGGCTCGTTATTGGCAAGTGATCACTGTAGGTAACCATTTGGTGACGTCAGCAAATCTAGGGCAGACATGGTGGCATGTGGTTGTCTACATTACAATGGTTTTAGGTAGGCCTAAAAAATAGGTAGGTAAGTACGCGTTCTTACCGACTTCAAAATGTATTAAGGAAGAAGTTCTCAATTCGTCAGGATCTTTGTTGTTTTTAGGGTTCCGTACCCAAAGGGTAAACACGGGACCCTATTACTAAGACTCCACTGTCCGTCTGTCGGGCTGTTTGTCTGTCTGTCTGTCCGTCTGTCTGTCACCAGGCTGTATCTCATGAACCGTGATAGCTAGACAGTTAAAATTTTCACAGATTATGTATTTCTGTTGCTACTATAACAACAAATACTAAAAACAGAATAAAATAAATATTTTAGTAGGGCTCCCATACAACAAACGTGATTTTTATGCCGTTTTTTGCGTAATGGTACGGAACCCTTGGTGCGCGGGTCCCACTCGCACTTGGCCAGCTTTTTTTGTTTAAAACGGTATAAAAGTAAATTAAAGTGTATATAGGTAGTGTGTGTAGTGTGTGTGTAAAGTGTATATGTAAGTAAATTAGAATCGGTAAATCCTAAAATGGACTTTACCATGCCAAAATTATGGGTGATTTTCGGAATAACCTGACCTTCGGCTTTATTGTAGGTACTATTGCACTATCGCCTCCCTCTCGTAATCTCCTTCTCCTAGTCCTTGCAGCAGGATATGCTAGATGGAGTTACCCCTTGAATTAAACTGAACTGTAGTTATTTCTAAACAGGGCTAATATAGAGGCTAACGAGGTCCATCTTATATATATTTCCTTATTATGACACGCTTACTTAATCTCACTCACTGTTTATAATATACTAAGCACTTCCGCTAGTAAAGCACAATATACATTTTTTTTATCCACTTTTCAAAGCGCCAAAGGATCGCGTGACGACTAATTATCTGTCACAAGTGAAACTTAGGGTCTGAAAGGGCAAGGGTATAGGAATAATACGTCCAAAGATGTAAAAACGGCGTATCGGCCATCGTGGCTCATGGTATTTGTCACGTTTCTTTCGAGCATACAGTATAAGGGCCCTACATGTCATAGCGTAAAATAATGGCGCAAAAACTTGTGAGAATTGTAAACCGGAGATAATAATATGACAGGTAAAGTAAAAGCCGACTTAAGAGGCGTTTAGGGGTACTTGTCCTTTAAAAGCATTTAAAAAAAGGAATCCATGTCCGTGTTGAATTTTTGGTCTTGGGGGAAAAACATACTCGAAAATTATTTGTCTCATGTTTTTAATGCTGTGCAAATTCGCAATCCTCATAACATTCATTACTTCATATAAATGTAATTTACATATAAGGATAGATTGATACTCTTTATTGGCACACCTCAGTAAAAGATACCTTCAGCTTAAAGAAAAACAATTTATTTAAGATAGAGGCAGACAACAGGCGCTCTTATCGGTCTTATTAAGGATCTAATATTATTTAACGGTTCTTAAAAAATGACTTCAATTTTACACTGAGTATAACACTATCTCAATTTATTTCATTTTCTCAATACTTATATCGTTAGTTATTAAAAACAAAAACCTTAGAAGCAATAAGGTATTCCAATCACTTGGAACTTATTTGATACAACATATATTGTGTAAAATTAACTTCAATTTTAATTCCGAACAGTTTTAATAGAAAACCAAATTTCCAAATGCTCGCATGATATCCAATTCCACCAAAGCACAATTCTTTTAGACACGTGCGAGCCAATTACGGTCCCTAATGCAGGTACGTTCACCCTGCCTTTAATACACTAACTTTTATAACATATCTACAACTATAACGCAACTACCACTATCCCCTAGGAGAATCACCCTAAGAAGCAAGAAAGGGGGCGTGGTTTGTTCTTAGCGCGTGCTGCATCTCGCTCCAACTTGCACATAGCCCGATTTCTCTTTCCTTTTTCGAATGGCTATATAGCGGTCGATTCTGTTACAATATAGTTATAGAGATGGATACGGATTGAATTGATATTTATAGCCGTTAAGGTAGGCACTGAAATTATTTGAATAAAAATATATGCTTCTTAGATTGTTTTATAAACCTTCAATTAATACACGCAGAATAAGCTAAGATGTAAATAATGTGGAAACTTAGGTAATTAACTGTGATTTATTTTAATATTGACTCTGCCTTTATGACGAATAATATCGTGTGATCAAAAATCTATGTAAAAAGTTAATAGGCATTCACCGCTAAGTCGTTCAATAGAATGAACGAACAACGACGACCATTATATTTGCTTATTCTCACCAATCCTTCATTCAATACTATCAAGGCTATACCTGCAGTAAGTGACATGTTTAAGACTACCAAGTTAACTCTGCAACTGACAGTGGCGCTGCCTACTATCTGTTATTAGTAAAAATGTATGAAAAATCATTAGTTCTCATAAAAGTCATCGGAACAAAGTAATATGGTTTTGATCAAACAATGGTTGGATGAGTGTGAAACAAAAACAGCGTGTCAATCATGGGAAATCATTGACAATTAAACCTCGCAAGGTAAATACGACTTAAGATTATGGTTTTATTTATTACTCTAATGACTTTTATGATCACTTAATAGTGTTGCTTACTCTTATGCTTTTATTGTCATTTGAATAGGACATCTTCTGATAAGAACTTTTATGATATCGTAAAATTAGAAACAGTATCTGCAATGGAAAAGCAAAGCCATTTATTTCACGTGTCAAACTGTGAGGCACAATATTTTCTTCGAGGCTACATATTTTCTTCTATCAATAATTCAATTGTTTTCCACAAAGTTGCATAAGTTTGGTGACAAATTATACATAGGTAATGATTAAATTAAGGCCCCTTATGTTCGTGTTCAGTGAGCGTAAGCGTTAGTGAGATAAATGTGCGTGGTATCATGTTTTTGAATTTTAATTTGTTTTAAGTTTTAACAAAAAAAGGGATCGATGAGTTCCTTCAAAAATAATAATGTGCATATTTAGAAGAAATTTTCATATTTTTAGCCTAAGTGCATAAATTGTTACAAATTTTAAAAGTGCGTTTTAGTGGTTTTATACCTATGTTTGTGATTTTTTCTATCGAGCGAAAGTCGAAAAATCAGGATTCAAATCCATGAAGTCACTAGATAAAGACCTCAAAATTGCTAAATAAATTTCTGGCAACCGTATTGTGAATATTGTGATCTAAGAATTGTTTTTAGTATTTGTTGTTATAGCGGCAACAGAAATAAATCATCTGTGAAAATTTCAACTGTCTAGCTATCACGGTTCATGAGATATAGCCTGGTGACAGACGGACGGACAGACAGACAGACGGACAGCGGAGTCGGTAACAGAGTCCCGTTTTTACCCTTTGGGTACGGAACCCTAAAAACCGAAAGCATATTATGAACTCGTAGTGATACGATTTGACGAAATGCCTGATCAATAAACTAACGTCTCATTCCGATATTTTCATGCCAACAAACCGTTAGACGGACCCCAATAATTATAAATGCAACTCTCTAAGGAATCCACTTTCTCGGTTAAAAAAAGCTGTAATCGGTTGCAAACCAAGTCCCACACTATTATTACCGAGTGCAATGTTTTTCAGCATTAATTAGTTATATTAATTATGCAAATTTATATGCGAATCCACGATGGTTTATTACGATTAATCGGATAGAGATGGTATGGAGGATAACGTGTAGTTGTTCTGCTACAAGCGACAGCGGTTTAGCTGTATTATACAGTACCTATATTAAAACAGATAATAATAGGCATATTTTACCGATAAATTATGAACAGGCATGTAAACAAAGAAAAGTACGTGTTTACATAAAATTAGACAATAACGCTTTATAGGTAAGCGGATAGAAAAAGAAAACAGTAAACTTTGTAATTAGGTAGTTTATTAAATTACCATCAATGAAAATATTTAATAAATAAAAAAACTCAAGAGAGTTGAACTGTATCGAATGCTGCCAGGAATGTTACTTCAAACATTGTCTATTAGGTTATCTAGAAAATTGGAACCATCATATTGGAAAATATACATTGTTATCATGTTCAACATACTTCCTAGTAAATTGTTGTAAAATCGTAAGCGCCAGCAATTTCATAGTATCGACTAAGAGACGGACCAAGCTAACTCTGCATGGCATTTGCAATAACAAAGTGTAGCAATGTTATCATTAATTTCAAATTTCTATGTAAATGTGACGTTTATAATCAATGCGGTGCAAAGTTATCTACTCGTACTACCTACTCTCACTACCGCTCAGTGAATTGCAGATGTAAAGTATAAATTCAATGTTTCGTTGGGAAACATTAGAGGGAAATAGTAATTTTCCCGGAAAATTAATTACTCTTCGGGAATGTTTATTTTTCAGAACAATAAATTTCTAGTGAAATACGTATTTTTTATCACGTATTTTTGATGTGAAAACTATTACTTTAATTTGTGAAACTACAATATAATACCTATAAATTTCATGTTTATTGGACGACATAAATACTTCGGATAAAACCAATTCTCTAAGCTTCCGACGCAAAAAAGTCAAACACAAACGTCGATAGTATGCAAATATAAAAGTAGTCCAGCAATTATAAATTCAAATAGGTTATTTGCATGACTGGTGGTGATACGATTAACTGATAAACGAATCAGCCTCAATCATCCGTAACTTTGCGAAACAACTAGTTTTGAACAATTTTATTGTACTTTCGAATTCAGCTTTGATGGTTTACTGCGACAGTTCTGAATACTAATGCGAATTATAAAATTATAAAAACATAAATTTCAGTATCGACGTTGTGTATTAGGTGTATGAATTACGTTGGTGGTGCATAGGTAAATAATTGCTCGAATGTAAATGAACTTGTCTTGACGAATGTCATAATTGACACATATAGTATTTTTCATATGATATATTTTTCAAACAGGTTGGGTACGGTGTCAGATGTCATCTCATTTGAATACAATTTTGCGACATTTTGCATTTTAAGGTTATGAATTCGTATGGAGATAACATATGTCACCGTACCCAAGCTGTTTGAAGAATACTATAGTACCTACCTCTTCTTCATTGTTTCCGGTTACCAATATTTGGTATCGGGTACTTCTGCAACAAGATACAAGACAGTCTGTCCTGGGTTGTCACCTCTGGCAATTGGGCTTTCTTGAGGTCACTTTTTATTGTAGACTACAATATGTATATATACTTGTATCTCGTTCTGGTAGGTTCAGATCAATTTGAGAGGTAGAGAATGCCTTGTAGCATTAAGTCCGCCTTTTGTACATTTGTATTTTCTTTTGTGCAATAAAGATTAAATAAATAAATAAATTTGCACCACATGGTTTGTGAAGCGATTTTTGGTAACTTTTTCGGTTATTGGCGCGACTTTGAAGCTACCCCATATATATTCATTAGTTCATTACGCACTTTGCCTAGTCGCATCACACTTTCCACCTACCTCAGCATTTTCACTTCATTGGCATGAACTTCTTTCACTTGAGACTTCTTTACTGTCCAGCATTCGGAGCCGTATAATAATGCTGGTCAACCTGCAGTCTTGTAGACTTTGTCCTTGATTTTTTTGAGCATACGGAGGTTGCATACAACCCCAGTCAGTGTCCAAAATTTTTGTCATAGAACATTTACTCCGTGGAAGACGTCATCATTCGCGTTGGCATTTAGCAAGAGCTTATACCCTAATTATTTGAATTTTGTTACCTACTTTGGGAATAGGTGTCATCCCAATGCGGTTTCGTCATTTTGTTTACCGCTAAACGCTTAGGAGTTCTTGCAGATGGCGAGCAGTGTTAGCAGCAAGTACATATAATCTGCGTATAAAATGGTCCACGGTAATGGTAACCAGTAGTTACCTTTGTACCTAAAATAGATAACTTAAACTAAAGAAAAAGTAACCAAGTCCACCGGTGGCCGAGGCGGGAATCGAACCCGCGTCTTCAGCTTACGCGGCTAACGTCCTGCACGGCTACCATCAGTTTGGCAGTGACATAAACGCCATCGAGAACGTAATTTACTTTCTATGCATCTCGCTCGTACTCGCATATTGGTGCGAGCGAGATGCATAGAAAGTAAATTACGTTCTCGATGGCGTTTATGTCACTGCCAAACTGATGGTAGCCGTACTAACCACACCACCCCGCCACGGCGGTACCCGTCTCAAATTCTCTGGTGTATGCGATCTTTGAAAGGCTAGGCGCTTTTGACCAACTCTAAGAGCAAGCAGTCTGTGCTTGCACCTCCTTTACGAATCCTTTACTGCATTACGGTATAGCGAGAGAGATGGTGCTGCCATATATCCAACTAGGGAACAAATCAAATTATTTTATATGAAATATTTTTTGATTTGTTTTTTTATGTAGTCACACTACTATATATAAACTATAAATTGAAATATATAACATACACTAAAGAAAAAGTGACCAAGTACACCGGTGGCCGAGGCGGGAATCGAACCCGCGTCTTCAGCTTACGCGGCTAACACAAATCAAAAAATATTTCATAAAATAATTTGGTTTGTTCTCTAGTTGCTTAGTTGTCTTGTGTCTGATGTTCGTGTTGTATTTCTAATAAAATATATAAAAATTGTTTAGAATATTTGCTTTAATTTAAAATTTCTCAGCTTATTTATTAAACAGGCTTCTGGGTATTGCTTAGTTGCTCTCTCGGTGATAACCCGTCACTTAGACATTCCTCTGATTTATTTTCGAGTCATCCTTCACCACCTTGACATCCGATAACTATCTGTTCTGTTTTCTTTATGTGCAAAAGCAATAACCATCCTTCTTAAAAAAGGTCATAAGTACCTACAATTTATACATATATGTATAGGTTTCCCGCTTCCGCTTACGCCTTACACCACCCCCCAAATTGGTGTTTGCGGACGAAGGCTGGTTATTACTTTATAGCCAGGGTGTATTTTGTAGGCACAATGTTTGAGCTTTACGTCCCCCACTACTTTGATAACTTACTAAGTAGGGGTCGATTATAATTTAAATTAGGTCATTCATCGTATGGGTTTGAATAAATTACTTTGCTTATGTCCTGAATGTCGAAATCACTGTTTTACCATTTTTATTTAGTAAGTTTAGTAGGTGGCTTCGATAAATCAATCTATTTACCTATAGGTATAAGTTTAATGAGCAATGAGCGGATATTATCTTATCACATAATGGCAAAAAATGTATTTAGATTTTATATTTATTGTTAACAATGGATAGTTCCCACCAAACATCCAGTTAATTTTTACATCACACCTCACATTACAGCTTTAAAGCCATAACTCTTACCACGTCAAGGCAAAGGAAACTTGATATAAATTGAATGTGTATACTTTTTTAGCTTGACCTGACGGGACTCGCCTACTGCCATTAATTGTTAGGGTACACACTTTAGACTGAGTTGCATCGACGGCTTAATAATGTAACATAAAATACAGAACGGCTTATTTACAGATTTAATTAGGACCTTAATTTAGATGCAAATATTTTCTTATAGGAAGGTAACGATTGGAAAGTAATAAATAATAAATAAATAAGTAATAAATAAATAAGGAAGTAGGTGCATTCCACGAGAATGTCCCTTACTAAACGCCGTTCTTCTAATAGTTCTGAAAAGGCTGAGAAAATTATATTGGGTCTGGTAATATTTTATGACTTTGCTAACAAATTGGCAGTATATTCTAGAGCTTTACGGATTTGATTGAATTAGCTGCCATTCAAGGCAAAAGCATTTCGTAAGGGACATTCTCGTGGAATGCCCCAAAACCACAACTATCACATGTGATAGTGACAACACTGGCAAGCGTCCTGGATCTTGTCGATGTTGCTGTGTCGCGTCGCGTTGTCACGAATTCGAATTAAAGGTTACACCTCAGTTATTTAGAAGCATTTGATGCCTAGTAGAAATCAATTTTCACGCTAATTGACTGACAATTGACAAGAGACCACAGTAATTGACTTATTTTATTACGTTATTAATTATTATTTACAACGACGGGACTTAATCGCGTAAAATAAGTATTAAACCCACCTCCGACGTTTCGAGGACGGCGTTGTCCCCGTGGTCTCGGAGAAGACTGTAAATAATAATGAGTAAAAATCGTGAAAGTTTAAATCTACGTTATTAATGTTTCCAGTAGAAAGGAAATTCATGGTAAAAAACTTAGGTATTTTTCTCAAACTTGCAATGAAATGTTGACATGACTAACTTCAAATTAGGTCCGGAAATACTATTTATCCGGTGCGATGAGTGAAGATGTTATGTAAAGAAATTTCATACAGCCTTACATACATGGGCCTGTAAAGCAACCGTATTTTGTTTTTAACAGCAGCCGCCGCCCGCGATAATCTCATACTCGTACGCGGGTTGGTCAACGATACCTTCTCGTAACTCATGAGGCCCTGGCCCTGGTACTTGCTCTTGGTTGTCTTAACTCGATTTTTAATCACAAAATTATTCCCAATAATTTCTAGAAAAACCCTGTTTTATTTACTTTGTCTGCTGTTACTATTTAATGACATCAGATGCAAAAAAATAGCTAATAAGGATAATAAGTTAATAACGAAAGGGAATGAGTGAGGTTAAGTTATGAAATGGGGTCTGGCTAAAGTTATGATTAAGTTTATATTAAATATGAATTGTGTGACATAAGTCATGCTAATCATGTAGTATCGGTTACCATACAGGCTTTGCTATCCACACCGCGATTCTTGAAAATGAATTAATTCTTATCCTCGTATTAACTTGAAACTGAAGTCTCTTCCTTCGAAGCTGTAACGTTTAGTATGAAATACAGATAACTGCATTTTTGGTTACTAAACAGAACCCTAAAACGAAGAATCTACGTAACTAAGTTCCCAATCAATGGCTATAATAAAATTCAATCATGATTCAATCACCTTCTTGGAAAACTCATTGATTCCTCATCATGGCACAATGTTTCTAGGTTAGCTTTTTACCAGGCTGCAAACAAAGGTATTATCTTATGGCATAGCTGAGCAACTGTGCCGGCAATTAAAGATGATGGGACGAGGCGCGGCCGCGTGCAAGCGGTGAGCTTACTATAGAGAAAAATTGTGTGTTAAACGGACGCAAAACGGTAAACTCGGGCCATTCCATGTAAGAAAGAAAGTAAGGTCAACCGGGGTAAATTGCCACTATGGGGTTATTGCGTCGTCTTGCGTGCGTTATTTTTTAAACAATTTTAGTTACTACAGCTCCCTCCATCTAGAGAAAAAGCTCAGAACTACTTAGAGGACAACACGTAACAAAGAGGGCGTTTTACCGAATCGTATTGAAATTGTTGGCTATTTTGAAAATTAGTTTTACTCCAGACCTACACGGTGTATGAGGTAAGTCAACTAAATCCGTTTAAATCCTTGTTTTTCTTTAAATATTTGGTAATATTTAGTAATAAATGTGCTCAATATTAATTAACTGAGACATGCGAACTACAATTTGTATTAATAATACCAAAGAGAATATATAGTATAGAGAATATATAGGTAGATTAGGTAGTATAGAGGTTACTGTCATAGTCATAGTAAATTTTATAGTCACAGTAAATTTACTCACTATCTATCGACACACGATTCAAACTAAAAATGAAAGTATAAAAATACCAAAACATGTATATATAATTTATATATGATTATATACTTATTTATATATAATTATTTATATAAAATTTAAATTTTATTCATCTTATACGGAGTTACATAGCATAGGTTTTTGATAATACTTATGTTTTGGAAAAAAATCCATGTCAAATTCTTGGAGGATATTATTTAACTTGGTAAAATGCGTCAATAATGTTGAGGTAATTGCGTGTATGTAACGCTTTTGCCCTAATATCAGTGGTCAACAACCTTTTTACTACATGCGTAGTTTAACCTGTATACTTGATACGTAGTTTTAGCAGCTATTCAAGAAAGTTTCGTCAGTAGATAAGATAGAAAAGTTAAAATTTCAGCCCTTCGACCATACAAAATTTTTAATGCTAGCTTATCTACGGAACGGAACTTGCTTCTTGCTTGCTAAACTTTTTGCAATACAAGTAATGCATTTTCTAGGTTTTTTTACTAGAAACACTTTCGCCCCACACTTAAATAAAATCTCTAATTTTTTTTTATGTTTTTTTAATCGACTAAAAAGGTTTACAACATTTGGAAATTAGGTTTAGATAAATGCGTCTAAAATTAGAGACGCATTTACCCAAATTATACAACATTTTCTACTTGATGTTGTTAATTGCTGTTTTTGGCCCCTTGTATTGATTATACCTTCTAAAATACTGTGTTTGGAAGCCGTTTCATGAGGTTGGCAAAGTCTTATAGTAATTGTTTATAAATTATTTTAAAAAGATGCAATTTGCCCAACTGGGGCAAAGGCGTCTAAATTTCCATTAAAAAAAAAATCTACCCATTTTAATTATAATGTCACGAAAAAATTACTTCACGAATTATCTTGGCAAAGAGTTGTAGAAAGCACACAGCAAAAGTAATTTCAATACACTTATTAAATATTTCATAATATGGGATTAAAGGAGCTTACAAATAAATAAATAAAAATTAAACAGTAACGCATTTATCCCGGTTGACCTTAAGTGGTATATTGAATTCCTTAATAAAAGTTTTGAATAAACGATCCTTTAAATGTTTTATATACATATAGTTTTCTTCATAATTATGCGTATTATAGGTACTAAGGGTTGAATTAACATACATGTATAAAATTATAAGCGTGTTGTTCGGCATTAGAATTTTTATTGATGTAATAAAAAAATAACTCATTTACTTTCCGTAATTCACCTAACGCAACCTACAAGAGAATTCCGAACACGATAAGAAAAGTTTAACTTATCTTATTTGCTTTAATACTGTTCGCCTTTGGTCCGCTGAAAGTCAGACCCCATTACATTTGAAGATTATGAATTATGTAGATTACAAACTTTGAATAATCCGCCGCCTGCGCCGAATGCTTGAAAAACCACCCTCCTGCAATTTTATTCGAGCAACTAGCCACCCTAATTCAACCCTTAGTACTTTGCTTTAAGGTTACCGTCACTAAGTAGTCAGGTATTTAAGTAGCTTCATTAAAATAATTAGTTTTATAACTCTAAATATTAAGTCCAACGTTGAAATAAAGGTTTGACATGTGAAGTTTACTTAAAAAATAAACTAACTACATGGTTAGTAACTATTTTGTTTCATACAAGTAAAAGGTTAATTAGGTTATATTAGGCGTTACACAAGGGAGTTTATAGAAATGCATTACATTATTAAACTATACATAGGTACTTATTTATTGTTTAGTAACACTTCAGTCAAACCAATTTTTAGGAGAGGAGAACTTACTTTTTCAAGTTACATTACTAGGTACATTATACCAATTTATTATACCAAGTTACGATTTTAGTTACATAAAATATGGGTAAGGAAATAGAAATAGGTACCTTTATCGGTATGGCATCTCGCACCGAAACACTGAAAGGCAACGCCATACAACTTTGCGGATATTGGCAAACGATTCAAATCAAACTAGTCACTCAGTTGAGGTAGAAGCGACACTTGGAGAGAAATAATGATGGAATATAGAAATAACAAATTAGGTCAGTAACTTTGGTATTGGTATTGGCCTCTTTTTAGTAAAAGTGGCCAATACCAATAGTGGTAATAGCAAGTAACTAGGGCGATTGGCAAGTAAGATGAGCAGTAGATGACGTTAACACTATTTTAGACTCAATTATCATTACACAGTATGGTTTTGGCCGAAAAAGACGGATTTTAATAATTATATTTTTTACCATTTGTTAGAAAGTTAAGTGCAAATACACAAAATGTACTAATGTAAAATAATTTGTACAATCACTACTCTTGACTGCAACCGCACTGCACTAGCAAAACCGCAATGCAAAAATTCTGTCATATTCACTTCTGTTCAGTCCTTTAATTAATGTAATTGTATAAATACTTTAAGTCACACTTACACTTATTCATGTTTAGGGAGTGCAGTGACGGCAACCTTACTATTAATATTGTAATAAATCCCAATTATAACGAATACCTCTGACATAAAAGTAATGAAATCAAACCCTATGCAAACTGAAACCATTACAGACAAGGTGCGTTCACCTTAATTCAATCAGCGGCTAATCGAATGAGCCGCATTTAACTCGGTGGGGAAAGGGTTGGATCAACGCACACTGGACGGCTCAAACGGTTACTTTCATAACGAATTATCTATGCTACTACTGTTCCCAATTTATTCGAATTTCAATATAACCCTCTGCGCACAAGGCGGACACAAAAATTACTAGCCAAAAGTAATTGTATCTCAATTTTTAGAAAGTCATAAACTAACGGACCATTTATCTGAAAGTGTTACCTATGTAGCTTCCGGTATATTTTCAATTTAATTCATTTCAATATATTTCAGACAAACAGTCCATATACGAGTACACAACACATTACAAATTTAATTGAAAAATAAAAATAAAGAACTTATCATTAAATTAAAATTGAAACACGCCAAATTAAATTAATATTTAAATAACAATAGGATAAAAACTTAAAATTCAAAAATTAAAATTTTTAATTAAATATTTAAATTTAAATAATCGAAATGACTGAAAAACATTAAGTGTACAACATTAAACAAATAAAAAAAAATAGTTTGTCAGATTGTAAGAAAATTCAATTAAATTTTGAAGTTATACTTAACAATATTTAGGAAAATTAAAAATATTGGCTTTTAAATCACGAATATAAAAGAAAATATTACCTACGTATGAAGTAGCGTTCCGCCGGCCTGCCAGTGTCCGCAGACCTTAATCACAAAATGCACCGCCGGCGTTGGCAAATCCAATAGGTTTTCATTTAATAAAATCCCTTTATTGGTTTAACTCGGATTTACTTAGCTTTATAACATCGCGCATACTCTCTTTGTTTTCTTAACAATCAGGTTTCAACAGAAAAAATTAAAATAGCTTTAGCGTTCCAACTTTTTATTCATTTTAGATGCAATTAACGTTATGTCTAACTTTTAGGTGATCATTAACAATGAACTGATTTAAGTTTTCTTTTGTTTGTTTCAAGTTTAATTCGAGTTTCATCGCGAATCTAGACTGTTAAATTAAATACCTACAATCATGCAAATATTTAACACTGCGCCGGAACCTTAATACCTATGACATTTAACTAGATATTACCTACAGAATAAGAAATGTAATAAATCTAAATAAAAGTATGCATTTCTGCAAGGTCGATGAAAATTATTTTTGCTGAAAATCTGCCGAACTTCTGCGCACTTCAACGTTGAATATGCAATTCATTTAAACCTATCAAAAGCCTTGTTGAACTGCCATGTTTTTATAGGCGTGGTTAATTCTCATAGGCCACTTGACAGCCCTATGTCAGAACAATATATTTCTAAGGTAATCGTGTAAAGTCACGCCTCGACCAAATAAATTACACATTGACAAATGAGATTACTTGCAAATCTTATTAAGGGCCACACCTCCGCTGAAATACAAGCGGATTTCCTATCAGGGGAAAATATCTTTATTTATGTTCGTCGTCAAGGCGACGACGCCGTGGCCTGAATAGGTCAATAAAAGTATGCTACAAACTATATGAAAATGAGCATAAGATTTACATAGATTTATTATTTAGTAGAATAGATGAGACGCCGGCAACCCTAAATGAGCGCGGCTAACCCTCATTTAGTACGAGTCAGCGTGCTAGATATACTCGTAGTCCTCATATTAGTAGTACGATCATTTGTATAGGCAAAATTAAAGTTATAAAATCTGAAATACATATATCCTAAAGTGAATGACTTAATAAGGCGTAGGTTGAATTTCTTTGTTGGAGATGTACACAAATTACTCAATAATTTCTGGTCGTTTAAAACGACAACCAAAACCCATAAAAAATGATTAAGTAATCTATCGTTTTACTCCTTTCATCACCTGTTTTACGATTTGAGTCATCGAGAACCTAAGCATTATGTTAGTTAATTTTAGTAAACTGGTCCTTGTAAAGAGACCACAGATTTTTTGAGTTCGTTATTTTATAGCATTATTGTACAATATTGTTTAAGATTGTTTTTAATCTCAATCACTACCTACGATCTCTGTAAGTGCTCAATAATTAGCAGTTCTTTGATAATTATTACTCGCATATTTCCAGCTACTATCGCTTCATTCCTGAAAGTAAAAATGTCCTGCGTCTGCTGCGTGTATACTTGGCGATTCTTGTGCTAACGTTACAGCCGGCCCCAAATGCGATTATAGCCCACTATGATCCCAGCATCACTTACAACAAGTGCAATATCAATCTAACCCGACAATGGGCACACGCCGCGCGGTGGGGGTCTTTTGTGTCCCTCAGGTAAAGACGTCCAATCCCGGAGACCCCTTAACTCCTGTCAAAACAGTGAATGGCCACATTGTTGCCTGATAGGGTGTCTATAGTTGGGGGTGCCGCGAAGCGAAATTCTCTTTTCATGGTATTGTAGTATTATTGCCTTAAGCTTCATGGTTGATTAATTTTTAATTGGGAAGGAATTGTGTGGTTATATCGACTTGTTTTAATTGTGTTGGGTACTAAAAAACTGCATACTCACTGAATTTTAAACTTCAGTAATATTATTTACAAATGGATTCAGAACTTGTCAGTCAATAATTTTATGTATGTACCTAAATTATTATTCCTTCAAGGAATTATTCCTTGTTTCAGTCACATAACTTGTAGGTCATACCTACAAGTTACGTGACTGAATTCTAAAAAGTTTTAGATAGGCATAGGGTAGTCTATAAGAAAAAGCTAGTTTCTAATAGGTGCATTATGGTCGCACTTAACCACATGATATGTACACAAGTTAAAACATACGTTTTACCGCGAGCGTTAGTAAGAGATGAGCGATACTTATATCATTTCATTGTCGTATGCAATAACCACCACCAGGCCTGCTCTTGGACTGAGTAGTCATGGTATGAAAATTGCCATCTTTTTTAATTTCGTAATCGAATAGCCATTTGAAGAAGCTCCTTATTTTATACTTGTTAAAGGTTACATTCGAATTCAGAGTGCACCGCTGCAGGTGCACTGCACTGCATTGCACTCACATGCACTTAATTAAAGTTTTAGCCTATACTCATACTCATCTTCCAGAAAAACCCTTGAGTGCTTATTTAACATAATATTTATAATATTTTATATGTTATTTGGAACTCAGTAATTTTCAGTGGAGTCCACTTCGCACCCCAGTATCGGTTACAGGTAACCCTGCGGTCGTGCACAATGGGCCAGCTCGGCGAGGGCCACACGCGCGGAACTAATGCCGTCTAAGTACCGTGGGCATTGGGGGGTTAACGGTAATCGGAGCGATTCTCTTGTTAATGGATTTGGTATTAGCACCCGTTGGCCGGACTGTTTTCTGGGAGATATCTAAAATTGGGAGTACATAGTTGCAACGATATTTTTTTTGACAGAATAACATAATTATGCAAAAAATTTGACTATGTTTACTATTTGTTGCGACTAACGTGCTGCATGTTACTGTTATGATGCATCGATGTACAATACATACATCGATGTTATGATGTCATAACGCAGTAACGTTAGTGCTCCAGCGTAGATGCGTACAGTGTCACTGTCAATCTGTTGCTGCATTGCTGTCGCGATTAGAACGTTCAATATTACTCTCATTTCTTTAAGGATATCATTGACAGTGACACCGTCGCATCAGTAACGCTGCAACTATAACGCTGCTGTAGTCGCAACCCAAATGTCACCTTTACCTTTATACGAATGGCATAACAAATAATAGTCAATGTTAAGGATGTCCTTCAAAACATACGCACTTGACAGACAGGATATATCGTAATTGGCAGTGAACCTCGCGTATGTCAGGAAGTTCGAAAGTTATCTATGTGTGTGTGTAACCGGCTGTTTACTGCCATATTAGCGTGTTAGATCACCAGTTAGGTCTTCAGTTACAGGTTCTTGAAATTGAGTGTTAAAGGAGATTTTACAGGGAGAAAATTACTCTATATCGCTTCCTGGAAAATTTGGGGAATCATTAAATGAGTGGTTAAATATTCAATTTACAACCTCGTGCCTAAAGAAGTGGCAAGCAGGCAAGCTGTAAGCAACACACATATTCTTATTTAATGGGAAAGCAAGATCATTAAGAATGAATGACACGGGCCCATTAAATATCTTCTGAATTTTAGAAACGAGTAGTGTACAGTCGAGGGCAAAAATATCGATCCAGACAAATGGCTCAAAAATATGTGAACACGACTTTATTGTTTAAGGTGTAAGAGCGTACACATATTTTTAAAACCTTGGGGAATGTATATATATTTATGCCCTTGACTGTACGATTATTTTTAAAATACGCCTAGGGGTGTGTTAAAAGGGTCAACGGTGTATTGCTGACTATTCGCCAACGTCAGTGTAATTAAATGCTCAACCACAACGCTGAATACATTCTCATTACAAAACAATCAAACATCACATTAACGATCGACAGCAAAAAAGCATTAGAGTTGTCACGTTATTTTTATGCTAAACTTACAATAATCACTGTGTGGGAAAACTTTGGCCTATTCGTTGACAGGTGATAGATTTATGTTTTTAATTACTTGTTCATCGATCGGTTACCCTTTTATAGGTATTATTTTTCATTATTTTTTTCATTTTTATTTCATACATGGAAAATCAACAACTATAAACATTTCTAAAGCTACAATAGAATTACAGAGCCAATTACAGGTTCTCACTTATAAAAATTCAATATGCAAAAATCAACTATAACTACAATTCAGTTACACACACAAGTAAGTACCGACAGCATAAGCCAAGGTTAGTGTGTACTGCCAGCTGCAAAACTGCATAGACACATCAGGAATGGAATTCATTCATAAAGTGACCATGCACTTCCACCGCTGACTGTACAAAACTTTAAAGATAAAGAAAAACGAAAATTTGTCAAATATTAAATTAAAATACAGGTTTGTTTGACTATTCCGCCCACAGACCATTTTGCATAGGTACCATCAAACCTACCAACTTTGCCTTTTCAATATAGCTTTGCCCACCACTTCAAATTTCAGTTGAGGTGGGTTATTATAAAAGTAGATTAGATAAGTACTTTTTTATTTGGGGCCAAAATCATTGGTAGTAAATTTGAAGCATTTTGTAACTAAGGAAAAACCATTCTACAATTTTCACTGATAGTTACATTAGAGTTACAGGGTAAGAGAATATATCTTAAGGAATAACGGTATAAAAATACTTTTCACATGAAAATAAAATTGAGGCATCGTCGGGATTAGAACTCTAAACTCTAAACTCTAAACAGCGTCACTAGCTGATATTTATTTAGAACATAAGAATTACTGTCTGAATATGTATGTTGGTTATTAAGTGACTTGTCAATGTCTCAAATAATAATTTAAATTGTATTTCCAATTTTTCCAATAAAAACCATTTAATGCGCTTGCAGCCTCTAAGTAACTTTACTATAACATTTCAAATCTACTAACACTTCTGACTGACTTTAGGAACGTTAGTGTGCGTGAATGCAAGAAATTGCAATATTTTGCAGTTCTGGCACGTTTAAGATAATATATAGTCCTCCTCATCGTTTTCGATGACGGCGACCCCAAATAAACATAAACATTATGGACGTTGTCTAGCGTGAGCCCTAATGTGGCTTTGTTAACTTTGTTGCCCTAATGTTTAAGATAACTGAGGCACTTTAGTGTAAAAAATATACTTCTATTTAAAGGTAAACATTGTTATTCTTTACGCCGATATTAACACATTTTATGAAATTGTTTGAGTTTTGAAAGGAATGGTTAAAATCTGCAAGTGGTGTGAAATTTTTGGTCGCTATAGTATTTTTGGAATAGATTGGGGAACTTTACTGTCATAACAATACAATTTCGCGAGTTCGCGTTTTAACACATTCACTGCCCCCAACGCACATGTGCGTTCACCGTCATACAAGTTTGTTCCTAGGCCACGCCCCCTGGCAATGAATGCGTTAAAGTTATAAATTGTATAGACATGACAGCTATCACCATAATCTATTTAAAAAATAGTTGTCACCTCCCTTAACATACACCTTAAATGGTTTTTCGTCTGCCAAATTGCCTAACAAGAAAAATAATTGACTTAAGACACCAACAAACAAATTTATCTTTTAATCCACGAGAAATTCTTTGTTAATTAATTCCTCTCAATTTCGCACGGACCGAAAAAAAGAAATAAGATGGCCGACAAAACGAGAACGGACTGTAACGCTCGATTTGCTATACGAACCAATAAAAAGTATTACATTCATGTTTTTATGGGTTCTGTTGTTGCTCATCGCTTGTTGTCACACATTAGGTATTTCGAAATTTATAAATTTATTATAAATTCCCAACTTGACGTATAATACTGAATTTAGTCAGTTTAACCCATGTTGAAAAGAAACGTAGATACCGATTTACGAGTAACTATGATTGTAACTTTTTTTTTTTAATCTATTTAATAAAGGGGTTTTATCATATTTGATTATGGCACCCCCATTGTTACAGATCAAAATCACAAATTTACCTTCGCTTAATTCCTAAATTAACTAATTTATATAAATCTTTAGCTGTTTTAGACAAAGGCTGTGCTAAATTATGATATCTAACCTACTCATACCAGATCCTCTAAACCATGGCACTTGACACAGACACTGTAAGTAACTTTTGAATAATCATTATATCTAGTTTTTATTTTGATTTAAAACGTTAAATACCTGTGTTAAAACTAAAAAGCCTACTTATTTCTATATGAGTCATACCTACCCGAAAAATAATTTTTCTATTTATTATACCTACATATTTACAATAGATAAGGATTAAAGAGTTTACAGTATCCAATGTATCCATATCTTTCGGGAAAAGATTTTTGACATTTGTTTCACCTATGCTATAAATCTTCAGCATTAGAAAAGCCAAAGTAGTCCCTACTATTTCCTTTATTCGTTTATAAACTTATATTTAAACTTAGTTTATAACATGGATAAAGAGTAAAATATAAAAATATGGACAAATCAATATAAAATACATATAAACATATTTTTGATCTTAGTCACTATGCAAATTATGATACTTGTGCCTTAATATTCTGATGAACCTTCAGAATAGTATGTTACGGATCTCTAACTCTTGGACCGGTATCGAAGAGGGCCGGGGCAAATACAGTAGTGCAAATGGAACCCGATCCGCGGGCTAAGGCGATTATACATGGTGTTTAAGGCACTTTAGCGGTTATGGGGTCAATGAGTGTCGGCAAACAAATTCGTTAAGCTTATTGTGATATATTTAACCATTGATAATAAGTAAGCAAATTTTCAATCAATCGAGTTCAAAACAGTATATTATGCCGTAATTCAATTCGCGAGTTTATTTTGCGTTGAGTATCTGTGTCATTTTCGTTTGGATATCGAGGAAAGAGATACAAATTGCGCAACTCGGTAACAAACTACGAAGTAATATAAAAGCCAGAAATAAGGGTCCCGTTCCGTACGTGTATCCACTATCCATTGGATACTTGCGCTTCTATATGTGTTGTCCGTTCTCTATATGTATAGGTAGGTATAGAAAAAGTTGCCAGTAATTTACATAAAAATATTTTACTACAGTAGCAAACATTGCTCCCAACTGGCTTCTACAACTTCGGAAACAAATCAAATTATTTTATAAAATAAATAGGAAATAAAAAAATGGGATTAATAAAAAAATACCTGTTTCAAAATTAGTTTTTTTAACACATCCAAAAAGGAAAAAAAAATGGTACCATTATGATTCCTTACATTTGTATAAAAAATATATTTTATCGCAACAATATACATAAACGCAATATTTCACCGAGAAAATCGCAATTTCCTTATTTTCCATAAATCTAAACGGCTTCTAAGCAATAGAGACGTTACATCGTGACGTCACGATGTATTGCCATTTTGTTAGGAGCGTTTCGTCAGTAAAGTGCGATTGCCAGACTTTGACTATCACTTGTGACTTATGTATTGCTTTAAGGCAATGGGTCCCATACAGATCCTCAAAACAAACCTGATCGACTATCATTAATAACATTTTGTCAACTACCCTATTAAGTAGGTAACATGGGTATGTTAATAGGTATTAGTAATATTTGTATTTTCTTTTTGATGTTGTATTTTAGAGGTTGTATTGGATACGGAGAAAAGGCATATACATATATAATATTATTATTATTTACAACGACGGGACTTAATCGCGTAAAATAAGTATTAAATTTACCTCCGACGTTTCGAGGACGGCGTTGTCGTGGTCTCGCGTGGTGGTGGTACGCGATTAAGTCCCGTCGTTGTAAATAATAATGAGTAAAAATCGTGAAAGTTTAAATCAATATATAATATTACTTCGTAAAGACTGGCCTTACGAGCACTACGAATGGGCCCGATACATTGGAGTCAAAATCGCATTTAGTTACACCAGCGCGTTCAGTCGTGTGGCGAATTGCACAGTGGAAGCGCATATTATGTCTATGAGAAAAGGTATATAATTCAGCTCACTGTATAAACACTTAAACAGAGTCACTACATAACGTGAACCCTACGGGTCATGATGGTTGACATAACAGTGAAGCAACAACGGTGATTGCGACAAATCGCGGCCCTTGTCCGCAAATTGCCCGATTAGTCCGGCAACTGCATAGATTTTTGCTATTACGTGCTATTACGATTGGAACGGCTTTTTAAACGATCCAAACGAGGCTGTTCCATATGTAAAGCTGTATCTGTGTAAGTGTGTACCGTCAAGGTATGTTTTAAACTGTAAATCATTCTGTAAGCTTCATTATTTATAAAAATAGTTATTTGTTTTACAAGGGGGCAAAGTTGTTGTTTAACCGCTCGTGCTAATATTGATACCCGAGCAAGTAAAAGATTCCAAAATTGAACCAATTGGTTTGAAAAGTGTAATCTTGAGCATTGCGAGGGTTTCAAGGCACGAGGGTAAAAAAAATTGCCATCGATTGAAACATACTATTTTTCACCACACCAACGCAAGGAAAATACTACCTAATTGTAAAATATCAACAAAATCAAAATCGTTTGATAATGAATATAATGATTCATAATGCCGGGCACTAATGACAGGTAAGGGACAATTGATACTCTTTTTATTAGACAAAATAATAAAAGTATTGTACACTCAAAAGGGAGCAGAGACGGCAGGATGGCACAGATACTCGTACCCATATAGTGAACAACATCTAAGGAGGCCATAGAAAAAATCTTGTTGCTGCTATTGTATAGAAACCAGTGATAGGTGATAATGATAAACCAGTTTCCAGCTACAGCAGTAGGTAGACATTCTAACCTATATCACATGTTTATTAGTAGTATGAGCGTGAAACGATCGATAACAGTCTATACTACCGGCTTAGCCAAGGTGACAATCCCTATCGCTACGACAACGAAACACTTTGTGTCTCTCTCTCTCACTCTTCCATATTAGTGCGACAGTGACAGTTGCGTTTCGATCGCTACGGAGCGTAAGCGATTGGCATGTTGGCTATGCGGCCACGGGTAGATGCATTCTCGTAAAATCGTAAATACATTTAGTTAAAATAAGTTGTAAAGCTGATGTTTAGTCAATTATTTGCCTAAGTTTTTACAAAAAAAGATACAAAAAAGTCTTAAAATGTTTATTAAATTAACAGATCAAAACCGAAAAAACACTATAAACAGTACTGACATAACAAACATAACTTGCCATGTAAAAGACCTTGACGCATGTAGAAAAGTATAAGCCGTAAGAAAAATCGACGGAAAATGGTCATTCCGATGAAGGCTGAGTGCGATCAACCGTACATATTGGCATACTTAATTTTGCGTGGCATATATGCCCATCCGACTATGAACTCGCATCCAACGTTAAAATTCATAATCATAGATCACATTAAACATGATAAAATAACCCTTAATGTACAGCGAATTAAGGCTAAAATGGAACATTCACATAACTATTTCTGGCGTTAAGACGTTTCAGGTTCACGATGTCGTATATGTTTTTGTGTTCAAATGAATTTAAATTGCATTAATAGCTAGTTAAGGTTGGTTTCTAATTGCGCTTTAAAGCAGATGAGTTCTTTACAGTTCCCTTGTCCTAAATGTTGGTATGATTATTCAATTACTCTTCTGAAGGTTGATTCCTACTCCATTGTTTGCAGATTTTTTATTCGATAGCCGATTGTTAAGAATAATGCGTGATAACAAGAAAGACGTATTAACCTTAAAAACTTAGTATTGTTAATGCTGTTTATCTACGCAGAGCAGAATATATGCGGTCGGGGTAATTATTGTTTTCTGATAAGAATTTTTTTACTGCGTCTTATTCCTGGAAGCTTATAATTGGCAGCGTTTTATTGTCTTACGAATAGTATCGCAAAATAGTGTAACAACGCAAAAAGTTATGATCTATTCTATGACCTTTTCTAAGATGAGTATATTTCACAATTTTTTTGACAAGATCCTTAAAAAGTTTTTTGTTTTGTGCTATAAACTAGATATCCTAATCTGTCTCAGAAAATATTATACAAAACGTTCCGTCTTATCTGAGTTACGTACCTAAGTTCCATGCGCTTTTTACACGCTGTAAGTGTTCGAGTTAAATGTTGAATTGGGGTAGGACGTGTACAAATGTATAAACAAAAGTGGAATTCATATTCCTCCAAGTTTCCTATTAAGAGAATATCCCCTGAAAGGGTAAAAGCGCTAAATCTGGATTCACCAAGTATTTTCTATAACGATGTATTTTTTCCGCAAAGATATCTGGGACTTTTTTGTGTAGAATTTAATAAGCTTTAATGTTGCCTTACACTATATGTTTACAGAGAACGTAGATTTAGAGTAAAACGCGAATTTCTCCAGGATAGTACACATTTTCCAAGATGGCTGCGACTCCTCGAGGTCCCCAAATGTCAAATGATATGGACATGAAAAAGAGTCTTTAATTTATATACACACCAAATTTCAGGACTGTTCTAGACATTTCGAAGTTAGTCCTAATCCGATTGTGCTATCCAATATTAATTAATTTTTTATCTGTCCAATGCAGTTTCTGACCAGACAATAGCTTCGAACTCACTTCGGCATATTTGAAATTCGTTCCAATTTCATTGGATATTTGTTAGCAAATATGAACTATTCCTTGCCTGTAAAGTTAGGTCGGTAGGTGAAGTAGAAAGGAAAAATCCTATTACAAAATGTCTTGAATGTAAAATGATGTAACTGGGTAATTTCTTTAGAATCATTTGCAGAAGTCATAATTATGATTTGTACATTATTCTCTGTCCAGCTAAGTGCAAGGATTAGGTTGTGTCTTTAACATAATATTGAACTAGCCTTTAACATTCAGTTTGCTCACCTGTCTCTGAACTAAATTCCCAGAAAAAATATTACAATTAACATTGAAGACAGTCCCTTAATCTTAATACAACGGGACAGTTCTAAAACAAAGCGGCCTTAACCCGGCCGGCCATCGACCCCCTAATACGATTATAATTATAGCACTGGCACCGGCACATTTGTAAACATAGGGTCTGTGACGTAACATTTTTTTATTAATTTCCTTTTTTACGACGGCGCCTAGTGACCTTGGTTTGGCTGCGCTTGAGTGGGTTCAATTGAATTATAACATAAAGTTATTTTAAATTAGCTTCGCTCTAGAAACTTTTTCCTGATTTTCTGAAAAAAGATGCTGAAATTAAATCCACCAATTAATAATCCACATCCCACCAGATTGTATTACTTAAGATACTCAAATACTTTATTACTCACATACAAAATATACAACCAAAAAATATAATTACCCCAAAATTGGCTGCCTAGCTGCCATTTTCAAAAGTGAGGTTTTCGTAAGCTACACTCGCGAGGAATGTCATTAGAAAAATACCTACTTTATGAAGGAAGAATTATAATAAGATTTAAAAGAAGTTCATGAAATAAAACTATGAAATCGGATTATATCGCGTATATTGAATTTCCGTCCTAATCCCAATCCCGACGTTTCGAACCCTTTACAGCGTTCGTGGTCAACGGGTGACTGAGGAAAAACTACAATGTGCAAAAGTACCCACATACAACACTAATGAACCATAATAACTTTAAGGCTAGTTATACATGTAAAATCGGTTCATAAGGTTGGTTATAGGGGGGTTATAGTTTTATTTCATGAGTAACTATCGCGGTAATCAAAGACAATATTATTAGGAGTTTTTAATGGAGGATTTAAAGGTATTAAGTTATAAGAAATGGCCTAGGAGCTTATCCAAGTGACAAACAATTGATTATTACTTTAAGTTTGTCGTTTGTTGATAAATTATTGTCACCTTGGCTACGGCCTACTGAATATAGGTACTTAATAACAAAAAGTCCGACGTCGTCCGAAACGATCAAAGAGCCCGGATCATTTTTTCACGGCCACAACTATCGAATGCAATGGCGTCGGTAACAAACACCTGAACTTATATCTTAGTAAAACGATATTTCTCAAAACATGAAATGTATTGCCAAACCCCATAAACATGGATTAAAAAGGTAAGATGATATTGATTATAATTAGGTATAAGAATTAGAAATGGAGTGTCATTGGAGACCTTCAAATCAGTTATCAGTATGAAATTTATGCTACCTTGGCTGTATAGCTTGTGGAAACGCGAGGATGCCTTTTCGCCGAAAAAGAGAAAATAATATTTATCTGATCAACATAAAATATATTTCAAATACAACCTTCAACATTTAAGAATATCATGCCACTATTTTACATAGGTACTAGCAATGACGATGACGTGTCCAAGCAATGCGTGTGAAATGAAATCTTACTACCGTTAACTTACTATAGTGGGTAAACGGCGCGAGTCACGAATAGGAAGGGCAGATATGCCCGCCACGCGATGCTCGCAGGTTCATTCCTGACATTGAAACGTTTTCGAAGTGTTAATACTATTTTAATATCAATTTGAAAGGCTTCAGCAAAAGATGACCGTGTTTTTGTGCCAGTTCGTACTACGAGCTATATTATTGTTAACCGCGAGAGCAGACTTCTGGCCCAAGAGCCTCGTGTTGTTTTGGCAGTGCATGGTCCTTTTCCTAATCAGATAAGATTACTTAACGGAGCCATGTCGCCAGAATAGAATTAGTACATACTTAAGATACTATATTTTATATAGGTATTTATGTACATTGTTTGTAAGGTATATAGTACCTATAAAATTATAAACCTTTGTTGCCTGAAGATAAATGATCACCAGGCATCGTAAACTGCGAGCGAAATCCATTGAAATGACGTACTTTGAGTTGAAAACAACCCTAGTACTTCAATGGATTTCGCTCGCAGTTTACGATGCCTGATGATCACAATTCAATATAAGTACGTTCTGCTTGATTTTTTGCATGATATATTTTAAACTAAGTAACTCAGCTGCGAACATTCGCTTATACTTATTGCATAAAAAATATGTCCGGCATGCCTTCTCTACACCTCTAAGACGCACATTTAACACGTTAAATTGTGTATATATTTTTTAGATATACCTGGAGCCATCCAATTTTTTTTAGATCTGTTCCGTATGAGCATCAGTCGGTTCGTCTCAGAGTCGGATCTGAATGGTCCGGATCGCGTGGCCCTATGACACGAAAGACCGCGTGAGCCGAGCCGCGCATGCCGCACGAGACGATGCGTGGCGTGACGTCAGGCCGGACGACACTCAGAGTATCGATGTATAGCTGACATTGGCTTTTGCGTTGACCCAGGACTGACGGGATGGACTAAGAAATAACCTGTGACAAAAGATCATTTAAAGCATCTAACTACGCCTGCATTCCTGTCAGAATGTTCTTCAAAAATATAACATCTTGTAGCGGCCTACTAACACTGACGTCGTCTGCAAACGTCGAGGAAGTCGATAGGTGATCGCCATTGTTCAAAAAGGGTCGAAGGATGAGTTGGCATGTACTGCACGACATTCCAACTCATCCTACGACCCTACCGACCAGCGAGTTTTTCAGCTGTGCCAAGCGTATGCTTTCAAATGTGGAATTTCAAACCTTTCATTAGTGTTGATTTTTGTAGTAGCGAATTAAATTTTGTTTAAATTTAAAACTGGTCATTAAATGGGGGAAATATTTCGCCTTATACTTTTAAGTAATTCGAACCAATACAATTTTAATTCAATATCGATACTTCCTATCGCATACTGGAACAACCAATTTATATACATTGTTGATCTTCTAATTAACTATAATACTATTAATTTCCTAGACTAGAGACCATTGCACTTTGTAAATAAACATCAGGGCCCAAAAACACAAGCAATTTGTTCAGATTCCAACTAGATAACGAAAATAATAATTTTAGTACCTATTCTATTTTATAATTGTAAACAAATGTCTAAGCATAATTTAATTAATCCATACTTTAATTATGACGTCATTGATAAATTCACTTTTTTGCTGCTCCTACCTCTTAACCTAAGTCGAAATGGTACTATTAAGCCGCTCGATTAAATGTTCGTTAGACTCGAAATTACACTTAAATATGAGAAAGAGCAACTTACAACACTTTGTTTCGATCATTTCGAAACCATTTTGACTTTTAAAATGTTTAAACCGTTTAGAAAGGTCTTTGATCCAATGGCTGGTAATTTTAGGGTTTGTATCTAAGAGAAATGAATCGACAATATCAAAAACCAAAAGATTTAAACATTTTTGTACTTAATGTTTAGTGATAGGTATCAGTAAAATAAATTAGATGAGCTATAACAGTTAATATATATGTATAGGTATGTATTAACTGTTATGGATATATAGGTTAAGTAAACCTAGGAGATATAAGATATAACCTAAAGGAAGATAAGGGATAAGTTCGCCTTTGTAATACTTTTATCTGATGTAACCATGATTCCTTTCTTTTTCGTACAATAAAGTGTTTACTTACTTACCTTCTACTATTGCCCGTAGCATTTAAGTAAATTTAAGTTTACCTGGGTATACCTAGTATTACCCAAGCCTTTTGGGTAAAGCCCGAAAATTAAATCACTTTAATTTGTATTCGGCGTTTACCCGTATACATCTACATAACACTGGGAGGGTAATGCCAGAAGTGATGATGCAACACCTAATATTACCCAGCCAGTGTTGGGTAGACCTAGATGTGTACGGGTAAACGCCGAATACAGATTACTTAATGTTGTTAAAATTTTCTGACTTTACCCAAAAGGCTCGGGTAATACTAGTTATACCAGGGTAAACTAGAGTTTATTTATTATTTAACCTTCTAATGTTACCCGTAATATATATAAGCCATCTTTGTCATACTATTTTACTGTCATATTTGCAGTGAAGTTCGTGTAGAGAAAGACAAATATTTAATTTATTATAGTAATAGAATTAATGATACAATATTGAATTTTACACATGTAGATCAAACGACTTTGACACATAATAATAATGTTCAATCTTATTTATTTTGGTAGTATATTTACAATAAAATTTCATGAGACTTATTGTTGTAAAAAATGAACTTTTAAAAAACGTTATCCAAATCTTTTTGGCCTCTTTAACTGCACTTCTGCATGCATGGGCTCAAATCTAAATTATCAGTAGGTACTTAGGCTTGTTTTCCCTAGATTCTTACCCGAAATAATGTTTAAAAGATTTATTGTGCATCATACAATTGCTGTTTTGGTTGCTGTAGAAATATTTCTAAATATAATTATTAGCCATAAACTCTTAAATAATATATTTCATTTATCTTAAACATTATTTTTCTATAAATGGCGAAATCTCAGAAAATTCTCTGACTTGGCGAGAACAATATAATTATGCATTGGGTAACTAACTGTTCAATAAAGTAATTTATTGTAACTTTACCACCTTTCTAAAAACATGTTATCCGTTTAATACCATCACAAACCCCGCCACCCGAAAAGCTATGGAATACTTCAAAATTTATTTGAATAAATCGAATAACATTATAATTAAACTAACTAAAGTTCCTACTTACATTTACTTACAATGCGGCCTACGATATAACAACCTATCACAATCGACCATCGATTATAACTTAATCGAGTTACGATTTATAGAAATAATCGGTCATTGATTTATTCGTTACTCGCACTTGACATTTATTCAAACCTTAAAACCAACCGTAATGAGATTGCTGTAAGGTGTATTTTCTGTAACTAATGTAACAGGGTAGGTACATCGATACAAATTGTACCGAAGTTTATCAAAGGGCGACTCTTGCGCCGTTTGATACCCACCTTTGAATAAATCAACAAAAACGGCGGGGAGCGATGAGTAATGCCCGATGTACGGAGTTATTTTTAACAAGGAAATGTGTGGAGAAGTTACAATGTTACTTATCGGTTCAATTAAGGATACCAGTACATCTGCCTGCAAATGGATTGCTGATGTTTTATAAATTTTAGTTATACGAGTGTATATACTTTTGTAACGTTAAATAACATTCTAGTTAATGCAACTAATATCTGCACAATTTTTGCGCAGACAATTTATCAGATAGATATTAGTGACATAGTTGCCCAACTCAAAAAAAAACTGTACGTTTAGTCTTCCTTGGTACTTACCGATCTGGGTGCCTAGTCAAGATGCTAATCGTTTGCTCCATAGCGAACGATACAGTAATCTCTCTTTATCACTCTTCCTTATTAGTGCGACAAAGACAGTTGCGTTTCATTCACTACGGAGCGTAAACGATTGGCATCTTGGCTAGGCACCCTCATCTGATTGAATATAGACTAGATTACAATATTCGATGCGGCAGCGCAAAACCCAAACTTACTGCCAGTGCCTTACGAGTTATATACTTCCCGTATAGAGAAAGCCAGATTTGCAGCACTACCTACATTTTCCCGTACCATGTCCTGACTTAAAAGGTCCCTACAGACCTGGAATGTAATCGATTTTAAATAAAAACATTCTGATCAATAGACTATATCCTTGTGTATATACAGCTGCCGTTGCCCGCGGATCTGTACAAAATTCAAAAAATATAGGCATTTTTCAGAACCCTTAATTTTACGGGAATATACTTCCCTTGCCGCACAGGCCATATATAACACAAGTGATGGGATACTAAAGAATCGATAATCGACACAATATGTATTATCGTCATCGTGTCTGTACGTAATGAAAACAAATAATACTCATCTTCATATAATTATAAACAAAGATCGGACTTTTAGAGTAGGTAATGTTCAATATAAATGTCATAGTCTTGAATTGTAGCGTTAATAAAATGTCGTGTCGACGCGGAAACGTGAACAATGCACAGCACTATGACCAAACTGAGCGTTATGTTACAGACGCGCCACCGAGCGACCGGGGGTAAGAGAAAGAATATTCATAAAATTGGGGCAGCATAGGATTTATTCTCAGGATTTATTTTCACTTATAAATTTCGGTATTTTGCCATCGCCTCCTAACTATGATGCCACCCGGTCGGTGATAAGGGCAAAGCATGGCACTATTTTCTCTTTCCTCTTAAAGGTATCGCTATAAGACTATCTTTCTCTATCAAACAGGTCAGGCAAAGAAAAACAATTACCTTTCAGTGCGTTACGCAAAAATACTTACCGTACATTTTTCCTTATGAAATGGAATATACTTAAAGTAAGAATATCGGGAGTTTATCTTACTCACACGGAAACATAGAAAAAACACCGCCGCACGGGGGGTAAGACAAGCGCAGATAGCTGCCGCACCGGCGGAAAGTCAAATACGGCCAATTGCTTCCCGTAACGCAGGAATGTGTTACTGGTCTTATAGTTTAGGTATATGTAATCGTTGTTATTTGTCCGATTACCAAAGTTGTTAATTTGAACTAAAAATGTATATAAATACGTAGATTTCATTATGCTGACACGTAACCAGAAGTAACTTTGATATGGAGGGATTTTTTTATTTATTTATGTAAACCTCATTTCGTTAATTTTTCGAAATACCTTGGTACTAACGAATTATGGGATCGAAAAGATCATAATTGCGTAATAAATATTATGTATTAGGCATAAAGGTAATTTTGAGGCGCGTCTCCTAACATTTCCCTATTCGTATAACTAATTTAAACGAAACTAATGCGAGCCTCAAAACAAATTAACAAAAGCAAATACGGCTTTGTCTACACCCAAAATAATTCAACATAAAAACCGTAATTAAAATAGATTACCGACTAACTTAGCCCGTATTAAAGGGTCAATTGATTTGTTACGATTTATTTATTGTTAAATACATATGAAACATTGCACTAATTTTATTAATCGTCAATACCTGCTATCCAGAGAACAATTATTTTCGATTGATGTATTTTATTTTATTGCGTTTCAGCGAAATATCTATTCCTTACTAATAATATTTACAGGTAATTCTCATTATAAATTTTAAAATTACTATTGAAAATTATTTTGTTAATTGAAGGTTGAGCTGTTTTGAGTTTTTGCCTTGGTCGGTTCCTCATAATTTTATAGGGCAAATTTGTGTACAATGATCAATAATTTTGATCGGAAATGATTAAAAAAAATTGAAAGTATATTTATTTCAAGAAATTAGCATTCCAAGAGAAGCAGTACTATGATCCCCACACTAGGCTCAGCCTGTAACGTGAAAATCTTAGAGAAATATATAAATATCGAAATGTTGCGGCTGTCATTGATGAATTTTATGTATATTTTTCGGATCACAATTTGGAAGTAAACTTTTCAAAAACAAAAATCTTACAGTTTAGACCTTATCAAAAAACCCCCCTTAACATAGATTTCACCTTCAATAATATAAAATTAGAATGTGTTGATACCGCTCCTCTTCTAGGGTTCGAAATTGACTGCAATGTTAATTGGAAATCGCATGTAGCAAAAATAAAAACGAAATTGTCCCAGTTCACGTATGCCTTATGCGAATTAAAAAAAGCATGCGACCTCAACACCGCCTTAACTGCTTACTATTAAATGTGTTCGAATCTTGGCTAACATACATATACCGGAAAGTAGTAAGCCCCACTTCATCGATCTAAAAATACTTACCTTAACATCAATATACATTTTGGAAACATGTAAGTTTGTAAAAAAATACCCTCAATTTTATACCAAACATTCAGACCTACCCCGACGCTACGCCAGCAGGTTTGAAAATAAGTTGGTGCAGGTTATCCCCTCGAAACTAAAACTACATTCAAAAAGTCCTAACTCGATGGCAATAAAAATATTCAATAAAATTAGTAACGAAATAAAAAACACCAAGTCCGACAATGAATTCTTTAAAAAATTAGCAGAACACCTAATTAAAAAAGCCTATTATACATTAAATGAATTTTTTCACGACCAATAATTATAATTAATAAAGTACCCATTATATAACCTTGTACAAAAACCTCGTTCTCCTCTTGAATAAACTGTTTGCTGTGCCCTACAGGGTGTCATGTTGTACACGATTCTATGTTAAGTATAGGTTAAGATACAATGTGATATGCAATAAAGATTATGAGTATGAGTATGAGTATGAGTATGAGTAACTGTCTTTGAATATGTTGAACATAAATTATTTTTTGAACAAGCAGAGACGATTGCGAACAATGCTATTAAGCTTATAATAAAAAAATATAAAAATTGCTACTGAGCGCTGGAGTTTTGGAGTTTATCGATCGATCGTGAGTTCAAGTCTCACTCAAGGCAGTAATTTTTCCACTTTTAAAAGTTTATGTTGAACATCATCATCATATCAGTCGGAAGTTCAAAAATCGTCTATGTTTGACAATATCGTTCAGTAACAGTAAATGTCATATTGCAAGGTTCACCATTGGTCTAGTTCACTATTATACCTAAGTACTCGTATTGTGTGCCATACAATTTATATAAATACATATAAATGAAAATTGTCATCAACATAATCGAATATAGTTCAATGATCCAACATATACCAATACAAATTTAGGGAAAGAGGGATGAAGTAGACACTGTCGGATAGATAATGTAGTTTGAGTACCTAACATGCTACCCATCCTTGAGAACAGGGCATAAAAAAGGTAAAAAGGGCAGCCTGAAAGAACACATTGTCGCGTTACTTTATTCACTTCCTATAGCACAATTTTTACCCAAAAGCTTAGCACAATAAGCAAGCTTGCTCCTTATCCAAGTATAACTTATGCTAACAAGTAGCCTCGCGTGACCAAGCTCTAGTTAGCTTAGCTAAGTGCCACCAACTTAATTTACAGTGCACTAAACAACCCGCCCACCGTAGTGCCTACAAAATAAGAATCAACTATACGTCTCAGGTTTCACCCAACTGGAAAGTTAATTTGGTTATTTTGAAGTGCGACCCCATGCTACTGTTCCTTGACCACAAACCGATGTGTCATTTTAAATAGCCTTTTCGAAATATGACTGATATGGAATTCGTATTAATTACCTTTGTTAGCAAGCTTACACTCGAGACATAATGTGAGATAGAAAATAACTTCACGTTTAAGGCAGAATATACATAATATATGTAATTTGTGCTTAATTTATGTCCCATATTTTTTTATGTAATCTCATATAAATATTTATCTATTTAACTTTTTTATTTAAACGCTTTATTACATTAAAAGTACTTCAATAAAAAATGAAGAACGTTATAAAATCTACATATCCACATATATTTCAAAAGGTTTACAAATGCTAAATAAAATAGTAAAAGTTAAATAAAATAGTAAACGATTTTTTCTCGAACAAAACTGTTACAGTTTGAGTCGCCAGATTATTGATTTTTCAAATAATGGGGTTAAACAGAACCCTCTGCAGGCACAATTTAGTGGTGTATTTAAAACTTCAGTAGTTTAAACGTATTACGTATAGTCAAGCTAATAGTTTATCTGAATATGCCTAATTCGAACGAAGATAGGTACAGTGTACAGTATATTAACTGCCATTGAATGTCATTAACGAAATTGTAGTACCTACTTCTAGTAGCGATGATCCTCACAGGGTGCACTATAAAGTCAGATCGTGCACAAATCCGATGATTTATGAGACAATTTACTGTAATTTAAAAAAAATAGCTTTGCGGTATTTTATTCTAATATCTAACTTTTTTAAATTACTACTTAATATTATACCTATTATTGCCAATTTTATTCTGCTTAATAAAAAAAATAAAAAAAAACAACTTCTATTTTCACAATGCGGTTTTTGTATATAATTATACATATAATTAATTAAAAAGTAATTCAGAGGACTAACATACGAATTCTTTCCCAGCATCAAGCCCCCTTCAAAAGACGGCGTGACGAAGAGTAACCCTTCGAAGCGACACCGCGAGCGCCTGAACGCGGAGCTGGATACGCTGGCGTCGCTGCTGCCTTTTGAGCAGAACATCCTCAGCAAGCTGGATCGCCTCTCCATCCTGCGGCTCTCTGTCAGCTACCTAAGGACTAAAAGTTATTTTCAAGGTTAGTGCTAGTAGCTATTTTGTCAACGTTTTTAAACTAACATCCTTTACAAGATGGCTTGATGTATGTCATGTATGAGGCTTCTGCATGTCGAAAAGCATATCGCATTGCAGCCAACTACCGGACCGGCCCGGCCGGCAACAACGGGACCGGCTTTTTTATTATGACCCACAAAAACTTAAGGGCAAGTTTTTTTCCCCAGGTGATATTAATTGAAGGAAATCTAATTTTTAGGAGTTACCTAATATTAAATGAATACACTGGACCATGTGAAATTGTTCAATGCACTGACAAGTACTTAAAAACCTTGAAATATGAGTGATTTTCTTGCAACTTGATAAGTATCCTATTACCATATGATATCGCTGTATGGGTTTTTAGAGTCATAAAGTGGATAATAATAGTATGTAGCTTTAGGTAGTTAACTAACTAGTGCAAAGCATTCGCTCGCATTTCTCCAAGACACTGCTCTTAATTTAACACTACAATATCAGGCACGTATTAACATGCAGCGCGTAATCTGGCTTAGAATCGATAATCGATATGCATACCGACCGATGTATCGATTACTAATAAATGCGATGCCCTACACGTATTTAATGCTGTCAGCTGATTTTATTACTACAACACATATTAATAAATGTACGTTCTCGATTCTGTGTAAAAGTAACCGATATCACAGTCGATTTTGATATAATCGTAGAAGTCGATGTTACAAGTTACCCGGTTATTTGATACGTTTAATGCTTAAGTATTCAGCGGCTACTGTTTATCGGTAGTAGCAAAAAATAGTTATTAGTACCGGGCCATTGAAACTAGAATTCATTGATATCCTTTGTTTCGATGTTTGGTAGGTTTGTTGGTTGATACTTTCGACTTAGGACCGTTTCTTACCCGACTATGACAAATTATTCAATACTTTATGTCAACTCTGGCACTAGAAATTACAGAACTGTGCTACATCAAAAACAACTGAATAAAATAATACAAATCAATAAGGCCGACATCAGTAATTGGTCGCGTAAATCGTCAATACAAAAAAACTACATTTGCATACGTCCGCTACCAACCTATATATCAGCTGTGAGTTATTGATGCGCCTTATAATTTTATACCGTACAAGAATCGAATATAAAAATCAGTAGGGGGCGCAGCATGCTTTATGGGGTAAGCAGGGGTTTAAGGAACCGATGACGTGAAATGTTGACTGGTTATTTCAGTTATTCTGTACTGTTGGAAGTGAAATGATTTTCATGTACCTATACTGGATGTAATAATGAAAATTTCGGCAAATATTAAAAGAAAAGGAGACGGCTGCTTCTCTATACAAACGTAGTCCTCAATTTTCCCTCTGGATAATGGCATTATGGAAAGTATATTAACCATAGCTATGCCTCTACGTTTGACTTTTTTCGATTTTTTGATTATTGTAAAAATTAGGAGCGAAAAAGATTTTATACAAATTTTAAAATGCTCATAATTATCAATAATTTAAAAAAAAAACAAACGTAGGGGCATATCTGTGGTTGATATACAACCAATTGTGTCAAAATATTTTCAATTATGGTAATATCCACAGAGGAAAATGAGGACAACGTTTGTATGAAAAGGCGGTTTCGCACGGGTTCTGCACTTTAATTTTAAATATGATTGCTTCAATTTCGAAGATCACATAGTATAAGGTCCCTTTGTGCTGCATGTAACAATGTAATACATGAAAGAGAGATTACCTAAATTCGATGTTGTTTCAGTTTTTAGTGTTCCATGCAAAACTTTGTTTTGACAAACGGAACACATCTGATCACTTCGGTCTTGCAAATCAGTTAAATGCGTTTTTCTCAGAGACCGTTTGACATAGATACCTAAAATTTGAAACAGTTATAGCAATTACCACCACTTATATTGTAAATAAGTCAAAACCGCTTATTTTTATACGCATAACATTATTTCTTGAACTATGAAAATTTTGCAGTGGATGTTGCATTTGGGGGCCCTGCAAACCAGTCTCCTGATTGTTTGAAAGTTATCTTGAGTAGGCGGCACACTTGCGTCTAGCGACGACTTTGGTTTGATTCATATTTAAATGATAATTTAAACCTAGGTTTGCCTAGGGACATGGACTGAGACCTATATAAATAAACAAATATTATAAAATCGACATAAACATCAATGTGTACTGGGTCAACCCCGTCCTACAGTAAGCTCAATAAGGCTTGTGGTACTTGACGACGATATATATAATATGTAAATAGTAAATTAAATACTTATATGTATACATAGGAAACATCCATAACTTAGGAACAAATATCTGTGATAAACACATAAATAAACGCCCTTACCTACCAGGATTCGAACCCGGAATCTCCTATTAGAGAGATATCTGCAACTTGTTTTTTGAATTGGGACTAATAAATGTATTTATTTACTATAAAAAGGCTGGCCTGGCTATGAACTGTAGTTATGAGATTTTAGCGTAAAATATGGGAAATATACAATTCCAAGAAAAGGAAATTATCTAAACATTTGCATTATGACTATACATATAGTCAACACATATGTGTTGGTCACCGATTTTGATAAATTTTTATTTATTATTTTATTTATTTAAACTTTATTGCACAAATTTACACAAAAAGAGTACAAATGGCGGACTTAACGCCTTAAGGCATTCTCTATCAGTCAACCATTGGGCTAAACAGAGACAGTTAGTTTGGTGCAGGATTGTAAAGAGTAAATATGAAAAAGATCCAAGTCAGACTACTATGATACTATATTTACACAAATATCCATAAAGAAAATAATAATATACCTACATATATACAAATTTAATATATATATAAATAAACATACATATATTTAATAATTATGTACCTAGTGTGAGACATCACGTAGACATTTAGTCGCGAATGTTCTCAAATAAATGCTTACGCAACTTGATTTTGAATGTAAGCTTGCTCTGAGCTTGTCTGATAGGCAGAGGGAGAGCATTCCACAGCCGAACTGCTTGGCAGGTGAATGAGTTGGATAAATCGATGGTGTTGGTACTTAAATTACTAAGACTTTTGACAACATCAGTACCGAAAACAGCTTGTAATTCTAACGAAAGCGACTGTTGAAGCATTGACGGCGGCAGCGAGGCGCGCCACGGGGCGCCACTAGTTCGCCGAACACCAATACCGGTAGCTTGTAAATTTGTACCTTCTCGAAATTTCGTAAATGTAATAATGTTTTTAGGGTCTGTATATTAATATATAAATGTAGAAAAGTATAATTAAGTGCTTGAGTAAAAGTAGAACAGCGAGAGGCGTGAGATTCTCGAGACTGATGATTATATTATGTACCTACATACTTTATTTCATGCATAGGCAAAATAAACATGACTATGAAAATAGTTATCTTCGTCTTCAGACGCCAGAGAACTTTTTTGCTTTTAAAATACTAACCCTTAAAACAAAATATACAAGGTGATATTACGACACTATTTTCTCCGTAAGCTAACATTATTTTGTCTTGTAACCTGCTGACATCAAATATCGTGCCTTTTGTGTGTCTATGTTCAATAAAACAATTAAATTCTGTAACAATTCGCAAACTCAGTAAACTCACCAACAACAATTTATAATATATCACACATGTTCCTCACCTAGGTTATTTCTAGTAGAAACTAGTCAATAAAGGGTTTATAGGAGCTATAGGAAAGTATAGAGCTTCCTGAAAAGATCCGGAACTTCACAAATAGCTGTAGCCAATACCATCAATAGCGGTATTAGCATGGGATCGATACGGAGTCGCTCGTGCTAGGCACTGCCGAGGGGCGGAGTTTGTTTACGAACTACGATGCCTCAATATTATATCTGGCTACGCAGAACAATAGAAAAACTGAATATTTAGATACAGAAAATAACGGGTTGTTTTTAATGTGGTGAATAATGACATTAAAATACATACGCGCAAATATGTAGCAATGAGTGAATATTTATTTAATAATTACTGATATCATGAGACTTATTAACACTGCAGATGACTAATTTAATTATAAGTATATACAGTGTGAAAAAAAATTATGGGCCTTGGAGGGAAAGTGCCTTAAAAGCTTAAGTTAATTAAAAAATATATTTGAATGCAATTTTGTTTCTTTTTAAAAGTAAAAGAATGTTTCCTTTAAGTAAAATGAGCTAACTTAAGGTTTTAAGGCACTTTCCCACAATGTTTCCTTTCCTTTTCCAGGGTCAATTAATTTTTTCCGCCCTGTATATTTAAAAAAAAAACTATAGTTGAAAAAACTGTTTTTTATTTACTTATCGATAATAACAAAATATAAACCGAGGAACCTGTACTGTAATTCTCTTTTTACCTGTAGGTAAGGCATATTGACCATTCTCTTGCGCGTAGCTAAATTTTTACTCAACCTTCGGTGTAAAAAATCCATTTGTGGTCACTATGATGGATTGCCCTTATCGCACTCGATTGTTTTCTGAAACACTCACCAATAGCTACCATAATTACAATGTACTTTCAGAGCACACACATAAAGCTTATTGTTGCTTGGCTATATGTGGGAAAGTTACTAATTTGTCACAGGTGAAGCTTATCGGTTGAAGGATAATTGTTTTTGAAAATCTGAAAAAGGTTAGCTAGCATCTGATAAGCTCCACTAACGAACTTGAAATTACTTGGAATATAACAGCAATATTTTACACATCTACAAGTAGGTGATACTGTTTATTACGCTAAAGTTGATAAAAACTTTTATGATATGATAATCATACAAGGGACTCTTCGATGGATGGAACGAATGTACCTACCTACGTATTTACCTACGGTACCCAGATGATGAATTTTACACCTGACTAGCTAGCAAAGTCATCGTATACATCGTAAGAAGATGTAGATTCCACGAATTCGTTCGCATAGAAGTCACTAAAAACTTTTAATCTGCAGTCGCATAAATATGAACATAAGCTACTGTATATATTATCCATAAGCTCCAAATCAGCCCATCTTCACCAGGCCTAGTAAAAGTGAATCGTATGTAAAATACTAATACCAATATCTTAGCACCTTTCCATACAAACTTCTATGCAGGGAGGGGGTACCTTTTCTCTGCAGCTGACTGTATAATACAAACATATGAGTAATTTTTAAAGTGAAACACAGCTTTGTAATCAAAGCAACCTTAAAGTTAGCGTGTTAAAGAAATCATAAATTAGCAGTTTTTATAACACATTCATAAAACAGAAACTAAACGGTGCCTTAACGTTTAACTAAACTGCGTAGGAGTCAGTTAACTTGACGATAACGTTAACGCACGAACGCTGTAGGTTTTATGTGTTCTTTGTACAGTCGCCATTAGATTTATCGGAGCGGCCGAGGTGCTCAAAAATATCTGAACACGCACCTAGCGCCTTGACAATAGAGGCGTGTTCAGATATTTGTGAGCACCTTGGCCGCTCCGATATACGAGTATCTGATGGTGACTGTACGTATTTGTTTTTTTATGTAAAAGGGCGGGAAGCACAGGTTGTTTGAAATTTACATCATATTAGTTTCGTTGTATATCTGCATGTATTAAAAATTGTATATGCAGACCAGTGCGTTTACATGATGGCTGATTGAGGCAAAGTTACAGAGCGCACTTATATCACATAATGGAACGGGTGTATGCAGCCTTCCGCAGTTCGCGCACTGTCATTGGACCATTAGCACGGGCTATGGTTTTTTTGTATACAGTTGTCGACTATTTTGGTTTGTTTGACATATTATGACTGTTTAATGTTATATATATCGATACTGATAGTGTAAAATTTCTTGGTAATCTCCGATTTCCTATTCCTGTTTTTCATAGATATCATATTAATAACTAGCGGCTCTGTGAGCTGTAGACGTCGCGTTAAAATTCAATACCTAGGAGACCATCTAAATACTGAAAAATGCGCGTTTTACCAGAGATAAGACCTAGTTAGATCGATTTTTCGCCCCCGAAAACCCCCATATAGCAAATTTCATTGAAATCGTTAGAGCCGTTTCCGAGATCCCCGAAATATATAAATATACAAGAATTGCTCATTTAGTAAAAGCAAAAAATACTTACTTCTTTGAGTCATTATCACAGCGTATCAGCATACTCGCAATGGTCTTAAGTTCCATAGACGCTAATGGTGCTTAAGACTTTTTATGCCAATTTCAACCATTTTTAACATTTCCCAAAAAAAATGAAACGAAAAAAATATATTTTACTACTGAACCAGCTCACAAAATTTCACGAGAATCGGTTGAGAATTGCGACCTGTGGAGGAGAATATCCGGACACACGAAAGCAGTTTGCCCGAGTCAAAACGGAGACCTTAGCTAATGCTTCGGTCAATTATACCTACTTCTTGATTTTTACTTCAAGCACTAAATTTCGACTTAGACGGGCCAGTGTATTTTATGTTCCATAAGTAAAAACCCCAAAACTAATTTTCATAAATGGCCTTTTTAATATCTATTTTATTCCTCTGACCGCACCAAAATATAAAAGCTAAAACGTCACTTTACATTAAACGTGTCTGTAATGCGTGTAATCCGGTTAAAGCCTTAATAACACCCTGTATGGGGGCGGGCTCTCCGCGAGTATAAACAAAGCTCGGCCGGGACTTTGTAAGCACATTGAGCTTATTTATAGCCGACTACGTTAGAAAATATATTATAACAGCCTTGTAAGTAGAACACTTTTAAAAGTAAAAAGTGCTATTAAAATTACAAAATATTTAGAAGTAGGTATTCATAACTATTATATCAATAACGCAATTTGGTATTTTATTACTATCTAATTTATTATGAAAATACTACTACTACTAAATTCAAAAATACTACGCTGAACGAACTCATTATGTAAATAAATGTTTAAAAAATGTACATAAGCTGGTACTCCGTTTCAAGACTAGTCCTGTAATCCATAAGCAAGTCACCCCAAAAATCACGACCCCAAAAACTGCATTACCCCTAAAAACTCTCAACACACCAACCAATTGGGTTCGCATAAAAAGCTAGGGGTATAGGGGGCCACAAAATTACGCAGGGTAGTTTGTAAAATTCGCCGACAAGGGGTGGAAGGGGGGTGGGGGAAAACAACCCTTAATGGCTACATTGCGTGACAGAATTTCGGCAGTGACCCGGGGTAGCCTGTAAAAGTGAAAATATTTACACTGAGCTGTTAAAGCGAAAATTATTTACGATTAAACTTAGGTTTTATGCATTTATAAAAATAAATTAGACATGCACCTTATTTGGCTTTGACTAGCAAAATAATATGTTAAGTTGTTCTTGCCACCATGAAATTCACTGTGCCACTTGTTTGCAAATGGTTCACTATACTTGACGCGTTCTTTTTGATTTGGTAAGCGTTTTATAAATGTTCTAAACACATTTTTTTTGCAATATTTTTTAAGGGGTTGCTAAATAGTGACTATACTGATTCTGAAGTTATGTATTCGAAATTGTTTTTAATTTACTAATTGAATCTTTATATCGGCTTCAGAAAACCGGTAAGTCTCTTGGTGTAATGGGTGCTAAAATATATAATAAAATACCTGAGCCAATCAAAACAGTTACGAAAGAATGTGCCTTTGTTCGTAAGCTCAAAATTTATAGCACTAACATGGCCTAATACTTACTCAGTAAATGAGTTCCTGGAGAATTTATGTGATCATGGTAGATTGGATTAAATAAATTGTGTAATTTTGTAGTGTAATTAGAATTATATCTCATGTTTTTGTTATAATTTTTCTTAATGAAGTTGAAATCCAATATTATTAATTTATAGGTATGTACATTTGAAAATTATTGACATTTGAATCTAAATTAATACCAATAAAAATCTATCTATCTATCTATATATATATATCAAATGTTATTAAGAAACTACTTACTTTTCAACACTAAGGACACTTGTAATGTCTATGTAAGTGGGGATATCTACTCAGTATACATCCCTGGGTCTTCGAACGCGCTACGTAAAATTATATTTTAACCAAATTGTGAGCAGTATTTTGGTAAATATTTTGGTACTTGGTTGTTTGAGCGTCGCTCACAAATATCAACGACGTTTATACTACAACTCGTAATAAATACTTCAAGCTTTAGCTCACGGTACGTTCACGTATCTGTAATTCCAGTGTACAAGTTAAAATCCTGTAAGTTATTATATTGCTTCGCCTAAGAATTAATCTCAATTTAAGTGTGTATGATGATGATGATGATGCTCTTCTGACCGATTTCGGCCACAGTGACTGTGTGCTCTGGAGTGGGCAATTTTTAATTCTCGTTATTAGCGTGTAGCTCTGGTGCGCCCTTAGGTGGCTCACGTACCCTATCCTCTTGCTAAATACTCGAGTACATTTTGGGCACGTCAGCGCACCACCTATATAGTTGTAGGGAATCGAGGTTGGCGGCCGAGCCTTAAGCTAATAAGTGTGCATAAGCTGATAAGTGTGTATATAAACATAAACTTAATAGATATATTAAAACGATAAACTTTATACGGAAAACGAATTAAAATATGTATAAATAAGTGACAGTTTAATAAATAAAAAGTTACACTAAAATAAGGCATTTTAGTGTAAATAAAAATTACAAACTAAATTATAAACTAAACTTAAAAATAAACTACCTATAAATAGAAAACTATAAATAGTGACAGTTGGTTTTTAGACACATTTTAGGGATTGTGCACAAGCATTGCATTCAAGTGTTCTCGCTTTGTTTTACTATTTACACATATTAACTAACTTAAAACATTCCCAACATTCTACTACTAATATTTCTACTACTTCAAATGGTACAACACAAATGTATATAATTTCGGATTATAAATGATACGGGCAATACCAGAAGGTTAAGTTTAACTGGGTATACTTAGTAATACCCAAGCCTTTTGGATAAAGCCCGAATTTAAGTAAATCTAATTTTACCTGGGTATATCTAGTATTACCCAAGCCTTTTGGATAAAGCCCGAAAGCCAGTGTCACGGTTGTAATCTAGACCTCTAACTATAAGAAGCGGAATAAAAACATCTAGATTCGTGCAACAAATAAATTTGATTAAAATATAAGAAGCTAACTTAAAGATTGAGATTTAGCGAATCTTTATTTCTAGTAGGGTCGTAGGTTATTCGTAAATTCACACAAATGAATCCTATCTACTTTACGGTTAGGTACTCTCGCCTGGATGTGCCGTCGGTGGTGTGCGCGGGCGCTGCAACTGTGGCCGACTGTACTCAGGAGGCTGTCTGGGGCGAGAAGAAATGACCGTCTTCCGACCGGCGAGAGTAGTGTTGGTGGTAGGTGTGGCTGCGGTGGATGCTCCACCCAAAATAGCAGCCCGAACTTTGGATATAAATTTGTAGGTTTTCGGCGTTTACCCGTATAGGGACATATATGTCTACCCAACACTGGGTGAGTAACGTCAGAAGCAACACCTAACATTACCCAGCTAGTGTAGACCTAGACCTAGGTCTACACTGGCTGGGCATCTAGATGTGTACGGGTAAACGCCGAATATAGATAAATGTTGTTTAAATTTTCGGACTTCACCCAAAAGGCTCGGGTAAAACTAGGTATACCCAGTTAAACTTAAATTTAAACTTAACCTTCTAGTATTGCCCAGGTAAACTTGAGTTTAATTAACCTTCTAACATTACCCGTAACATATAAGTAGTATGTATACCATTAACTTTACTTCACCTGCTGAATAAAAGTTTTCATGTTTTAAAAAAATGCAAATTTAACACTGTTAAACAGAATTTCATTCAGAGATTTTAAGGCGGTTCCCTGAGCTAGAAGGCGAAAAATCTCCATGTTTTTCTAAGAGGCGTTGATATTCGTAGACGTGGAAAAAATATATGTAGTTCTTGACTATATTATCTTTAACAACATAGCTTCCGAGAAACGAATTATGACACTTCGCTCGATACAATTAATTCCAAAAGTAACCTCTAACTCGGACTTTTAATCCTACTTTACTCGGTTATTTATTATGTGATACTATAAACAAAAAAAGAAGAAATAACAATCTTAACATAAATAGTAATTTCATAGCTTTAGAATTTCGATATTGTAAGGTAACGTTTTTAAAATAAATAAAAACCGACAAAATTCGATCAAAAATTACACTTGGCGCGTATGCTCTTTCCCGTTCTTTCTTGCGAAATGTGACAAAGATAGCGGCAAACCGATGGAACGGCCTTAACACAAAATCTTAAAGCCACGAAAGCCAAAACTTTTTTTACATAAGAGTAATTGTTGCCGTAACAATTACTCTAAAAACCAATACCTAAACCGGACAAGTGCGAGTCGAACTCGCCCACCGAGGGTTCCGTACTTTTTAGTATTTGTTGTTATAGCGGCAACAGAAATATATTATTATCATCTGTGAAAATTTCAATTGTCTAGCTATCACGGTTCATGAGATACAACCTGGTGACAGACAGACGGACAGGCTGACAGTGGAGTCTTAGTAATAGGGTCCCGTTTTTACCCTTTGGATACGGAACCCTAAAAATGATCGAAAATTCCGAAAAAACATTTTAATCGGCTTATATTAATTTCACATAACAAATAAATTAATAAACCCTAGATCACATACTTGCACCATCAATATTCATAGGATAGCTCATTACTCGTATTTCCCTTGATACTTGAAAATAAAACTTACCAAATATTTCTAAAACACCTCTTTGAACTTAGCGCATTTCCATGTTAAAGTACAGTTAGCGTAAAAGTTATTTTTATAGATAAATGTAACAACGCACCCTGGAGGGAGCGCCATGGATAAACTTTTTATTATGACATATTTCAGTAATTTACGCCCGACCAAGTAACGTAATGAGTTTATGCTAATCATTATGAATATAACTCACTTGCTATTTAATTTAATATAAGTACGCAGGGATATAAATTTCTTTGTGGTGGGCCACCCTTAAACTAAAATAAAAGGCAAATGTAAAGTAGGTAGGTACCTATAAGGTGACATTTTACTTTTATGTTTTACACGATTTTCATAAAAATAATCATAACAAAGAAAACCGACTTCAAAAAGGATACAATGAAATATTATCCCTTTTATATACCTACGCTTCTAACTGATATGTTTAAAGTCGGTGCCAAGCCAAATCTTAAAAGCGTCAACACACTTTCGAACCGAGTGCCGACTCTATGGTGCGGCTCGATAAGAAAGAAAGCTGTCCATTAGCAAAGATAGATATAACTCCGTAATAGATAGATACAGTCTAAGGAAAAAAACGTGCCTCGAAAATCAAGAAAATTTGATTCTCGTTCAGAGGGCGCTACTAGTTTTGGCCTACAGTCGAATAGATGGCGTTGACGGTTTCGTTTGTTATTTAACAATTTTAACGCATATCAGTGAAAGAACATGGGTCAAAATCATAAAAATAATTAATGCAAATAAAAAAAAACATTTATCTATATTTAAATACATTCTATCGTATTTTTATAAATCTTCATTTTTAGTTTTAAAGTGTGTCGACAGATGGCAGTGAATTTACTGGGGTTACAAAATTTACTATGACAGTACCTCTCTAGTATAAGTTACTCTATGCCATTAGTAAAGTTGTTTGGAGGTATTATTGCTGCATTGACCGATATTGTAATCATTTGGCTTGGAACCGACTTCAAACATACATAGTTGCTAGCGCATATAAAAGCGATTATTAATTTTAATCCTTTTTTAGACTTATTTTCGTTCCGTTAGGGTTTTTTTTTGTGACAGCATTCTGCAGGACTAATCGTTCCTGTTTGGCAGAACAGTCATGTCACTAAAAATTATAAACGCGAAAGTAACTATCACAGTGTATTACATTTATAAGGCTCTAACATCGTCTAAGGAAACTGACCTACATATAAGGCTCTGGTGATTTTTTTTCCTTTGACGTGGGATGTCAGAAGGAAATTGCTTACATAAAAGTTACAGAGCCATGCTAAGGCTCCAAAGTAGTAGGTATGAGGTATAAATCGTTAAAAAGGCTGAGACAAAAGTATGATTAATAGTTTTACGAAGATAATGGATTAAATAAGTTTTCATAACAATATTGTAAACTTTTATCTTGGCTTTCACAATATTCATAACACATTGTTTACTTGGCGTGGCACAGTATAACAACCAGTGTTGTCTCAAAGTTGAATATTTAATAGATTTAGATTAAAGACAAAATCTCTCTAAAGTCACAAACCATAAATATCAGCAAGGACGACCTTCACTCTATCAGTTTTGCTTTTGCTATAATAAGGTAGCATAATTGCGGCTAAATCTGTGCAATTACCTACCGTACTCACACGCCATCTTTGACAGTTATTAGATACGTCAGAGCGTAGGGTTAACAAAATAAAGAAGCCGCGAAAAAGGTGAATTAAGAATTTGAAAAATTGCACCAGCACGTTAACACTTTGGACATGATGGTGTTCATAACAAAAAAAAAACTTAAATAAAAAAATCCAAACAAAGGAATATAGATAGTCTTGTGTGCAAAGGCAAGCCCTATAAAAAAATAAACGTATTAATCTACAATTTTAAGCAAAACATAAATATTTGGGACAATCTAGTTTGGGTATTTTAACGAGAAACGGCGAATTTTCGAAATATTTTGCTATTTTAATGGTCACTAATGGTAAGTATCCAGTTACCCACCAACGGAGACAGTACGATTGTTTCCAACCCGCTAAAGGTCCAAGGTATTGTGAAGATTTGTTTTTCTCCTGTGCTGGAAAATCTAAGAAAGAACAATGTGTTTTGCTAACCATACCTAGCGTGACCGCCCTACTAGCTCAGATTTTATGATCCTATCGGTCATAACTTAGTTTTCACTTATAAACACTCAGCCTAGATATTATTAATTATACTTCATACTAACTAAACGCCTATTTTTATTCACGAATAAGAAAAATATTTTAATATCAAAGATGTTCATCTAGTTGCACGTGAACAAATCAATAGTCGGGAAGTGCAGTAAGGATTTTTATACAAAATAAAACCCTTATCGCATCGAAAGGTAGAAGAAGGAAGTCTACGTATTTCTCCTTCCAAATCTCAAGAAAATCAAATGTTTGTAATTTGTATTCACCACAAAAGTATTTTGTTTTGGATGATTTAAATCCTGCAGCGCGCAGGCAGGAATACTACAAACTAGTGTGCTCTTACTACATCACCAAACTCACTCGCCATCATCAAGCATATCAATCTACCTAGTCGGGTCATAAGTTCTGTCACAAATGTTTTGACTGATAAAATGTTATACAAAGCTTTTAATAAAAAGAGTTAACCATGATTTGAAAGCTGTTTTTATACTGATCAAAATGTAATATAGTTCATCATCTTCCTCGCGTTGTCCCGGCATTTTACAGCGAATATAATTATTTTAAAATTTAGATCGCGACTTTGTTTACTACTTGTTTACTTTGGGATTGTCGTTACACGCGAATACGCGGCTGGATTGTGAAAAATTATACTTCACAAAAGGGAGTCAAAATCAGTGTCACATTAATAAAATTGGTACAATTGTTTATTTGTGTGAACCTACTTTATTAGAAAGTTATTTTATCACCAGCATTTAGTTCTCTGACAAGTCTGTACATCAGTTAATACCCTTTAGGGTACTTTTTAGTAACACGCTTATTTTTGACAACCAGTAGGTTTCAACCAACCATCCAACGAGTAGGTTTGGTAAAACATGTACAGTTGCAATTTTGGAAGTCCAATACACATAAATAATATGTAAAGAAAGATAAAAGACCCAGCTTTTGTTATAATTATGTCAGATTCAACTATGTAAAAAAGAAAAATAATTAAATAGAGATCAAAATCACCTTGAAGAGGCCGCGTATTTTTTGCATGTTTTTTTATAACTTTTTTACGAATATTATATAGAATTATGCAAAACTGAAACAGCAAATTACGTTCGATTATATTGTAAGTAATTCAGCATTAAATAAGCTTTCAACCTATATATATGAATAATAAGGGATCTGTACTTATAACTTTTTTATCAGTCAAAATCTTTGTGAGAGCACTTTGGGACCGACTAGGTACGTAATCGTATCAATTTCAGACCAACTTCAGATGGAATGGTCGACACCAAGCATACACCTCTATGTAAATCAACCGTGAAATGTTTTTTTTTAATTCCACTTTCATATTTTTTCCGCACCGAGCCATATCTACGCGTAATTATACTGGAAAGTGCGCGGCCGTAGAGAAATCAGTATTATTTTTAAAGCGAATGATACGGTTGTGGCGCTGGGATCGACGGTAATTAATCGCAGGCGCACACACGTTTGGACGAGAAGTTTGTGATCGATACGATACTATCATATACTTTTGCGGTGATTGTCAATTGCAGTGTTTTTACGATATTATGCATACAAGCATTTAATGCGATAACGTTTGTAGAATACAAGTTTGAGCTGAGAAGAACCCTACATTAATTTTTTTTTAAAATCCAAGAGTCAAGTAACATCGCATAAACATGCGTAGTTTACTAAAAATAACGCCTGGTCTGACTAATAATTCCTCGCTTAGCTATCACAAACTTAAACCATTGGCCTTTTATTCAAGTATTTGTAAATTAGATATTTAAATATCTAAGATGTATTTTGTTTCTTTAGTCCAAGGGATATTTAAATGCTAGCTGTTCATATCTGCGCTTTATTTCGGGCTTATTTTCAACATTTCAATCATAGTTTTAGAGACTTTGACTTCTAGGCTATAGAACTCTCTTATCATATTTGAATTACTATAAATTAAATTTTGAGTTAACCGAGTTATGTAGCTACACTACAAATTATTAGTACAACATAGAAAGCTCAAACAATAGTAGAAAGAGACAGTTTTTGACGACAACTTTTATCAGTGGCATATTTTGACAAGCCAACGTTCACATTCCAACCCCGATGTGTAAAGCGACATACATGTTTATCGTTCCTGCTCCCGTGCGATTACAAATTTAAATTATTTGAAACACATTTAAATGATTGGGAACACATTAAAAACCGCTTTAATTGGGACACTCGGTTCTCACCCGCTTATCGCTGACATGCTTTATTTAGGATTCAATTTAATTCCGTATTCGATACATTACGGTGACAGAGATACAGGTTCTAGTGAGACGATTTACTTGTATGAAATCTGTTTTCTAATGAGACCCTACGTATAAAAAAGCGCACATTTATATCCAAACTTTATTTCTTTATTCAGGCTTCGGTTTTTACTATGCACTTAAATAATTTAGTTGTTTGAGAAATATAATAATGATACAACTGCGATTTGAATCTTTAAATTCCTGAGCACAAACGAATGCTTTTCCAGAAATTTGATATATTATTACATAATACATACATAGATGTATCTGAAAAATGGTCACAAATATTTCATACCTCCTCGTTACTCCATTTTGCAAATAAATTCAGGCGCACCCCTAAATTCAACTAATGTTGGACATAGGTATGGGCAAATCCCTAAGCGTCAAATTTGGCACTTGCATACAGAACTCTAAAATCATTTATTTTTAATATTATAGAAAATGGGTAATATAAAATAAAGTACCTAGTTAGTTAGTTAGTTTTGCTGGGCATTTTCCGCAACTCGACATCCAATGTGCCTATTTTGCGTGAAACGAGGTAGCGCTACTCTAAAGTACCTAATAGTTTATGCAAAAATTAGATTCTTACATAGTTTATTCATTTTTATATTCCTTTTATATTAATTTGTACTTCAAAACCTCTACTTTTGTTTTTTATATGTAGATAGTTACTCCCATTACAGATTAGAAGTTTTCGTGATTAAAACCATTTTTCGAATTGTACTTTAGAGTAATTTTAAATCATCTTTTTTCGGAATTGAACGCATACTACATAAACAAAATTATTATAACACATACAAAATGCAACATACATATATAGGTAGGGAGTACGAACGGCTCGTTTTGGCCGTGAGTTACAAAGCGGCGCGCGCGTCGTCGATCACAATCGACATTCAAATGAGCCCCGATTTATGACCCGCCGGGATGAGTGAGACATTCTGCTGTAGACTTAGGGATGCCACGATACGACACAGTACGGAATTTCAGATTTATTTTATTGTTATGGTTTACTAATTGTTTCAATAGTCCATAATTCGTATAAAAAAATTCTACCTATAACGGATCAGTTTCATTCAGTTATCTCTTTAAATATTAAATTTATTTTATTCCAATGTAACACACATTGGAAAATACAGATTCTATAAAATTGTGACCTTTTATCGTTTTTAAGATATCACGCTAAGAGACACACAGACAGACAGATAGCGAATGCTTAGTAGGGTTTTATTTGTCATTCTTCAAGCACAGAACCTTAAAAACAAACCTGACAATGAAAGCGAAAAAAAATTATTCTAAATTATAAGCATTTGAATGTTTTGCTAGTTTAGCAGAGCAGAGAGCGAGAAATCAAAGAATAATATAAAATTTAATTCCATGTGTATAAATTCAGATAAAGCATTTGAATTGCAGTCTTTTCTGGATTTTAAACTGAAAATAAACAATATATAAATAAATATATATAAATGAATATATTTTTTCCTTCGTATATGACATTTATTTTTAGTTTATAGTTTAAACAGTAGTGTGTCTACTTGAAAAAACACAAGATTTTTCTAGACTACCTTATAAAATACCTATACAAAACTTGTACAAACCTGTCGGACTAAATAACCTTTCAATCAGGAATAAACAAACATACACAAACATACATATTTTCAATTTTTCATCAATATCTAGAGGTCAGGTAGTTCATTTGTATTTATGCACCTGTGGTCAGTTCTAAAAGTTCGTGTACCCTATCTCTTAAGAGTCCATATTTAACAGGTAGCCTGGACATTGTCACCGATAGCCGGAGAAACGACCCTGGCGTTGCACGGACACGCCTTTATGGATATGTTCACGACTACAAGCTTAAGTGCCATACGTAAGAATACTTGCGGTACAAATCTTTATGGTTTTATTAAAAGACATCTGAAAAAGCTTGTTAATGGTCAAAATATTTAACGTAGTAGTCTCATTAATGCCTAAAAGACACTCAGTTTATTTTAATCAATCCGTTTAAGCCGTCACAAGATGAGCCCTTAAGATTTGGTACTGTTTAACAAAACCAGACACGACAGTCTTACACAAATAAATCACATTGTTACAATTAAAACTGAGAGCTTCCCGTCCTTCTTAAAACCTACATGATCAAACGGGAGCTCCGAGATAAAAATTAAAACTTAATTAAAAAACCCTAAAACGAAACGAATACAAAACAACGAGGAACAAAAGAACAATGTCGCGGTTGAGGCGTAAAAACATTTTGTCACCAATATCGGTCGAGTTCGTGAGTTCTCGTCGTGTTCCTTTTTGTTCTTGTGTTCCTTTTTGCTCGTTTTCTCGTTTAATAATGCGAGAGAAATGTGGAAGCGGAGATTTATTCAGATTGCCCGGTGTTTTAACGCGGGCCGATGAGAGATTGTGTGGTTAATTATTTTAAGTGTGCTTTTTGAGTTTGTGGGTTTTTTGAGTTTGTGGGTTATTGATTAGGTGAAATGCCGACGTGGATTGTCGCGTGAAAAAAACCGGCCGATTGCGAGTCGGACTCGCGCGCGAATGGTTCGTATCATTACGCAGAAAACGGCAAAGAAATCACGTTTGTTGTATGGGAGCCCCACTTAAATATTTATTTTATTCTGTTTTTAGTTGTTGTTGTAGCGGCAACAGAAATACATCATGTGTGAAAATTTCAACTGTCTAGCTATTACGGTTCATGAGATACAGCCTCGTGACAGACGGACGGACAGCGGAGTCTTAGTTATAGGGTCCCGTTTTTACCCTTTGGGTACGGAACCCTAAAAACATAGCGAAGCAGGCATTTGTTAAAACATTGAGGCAATTTAACTTATTAATTAAATTGGCATAAATCTGAAGTAAAAAAAGATAATGAATCTAATAATAAATCAAAATTATGTTTCTTTTCTTACTTGGTTAAATAATGTTTATGTGCTGGTTGGATGGTTGCATTACCTATATTTGGGCATAAAACGAGCCGTTGTGTGGAGAAATTCATAGCATTAATAATTTTTCATCACACTTGCTCGAAAAAGATCTTATTTCATGCAGGTGTACTGATACGAAGTCCTATATTGTTCCCGCGTGAGTTATGGATTCTGAAAAAAAAAGCTATCTCACTCGTGAGTTATAACCTTTTTTTTTATTATGTCACTAATTCATACGAACCAAGTAGGTATACAGTGTGGAAAATTGTCGGGCCCTGGAGGGAAACTACCTTAAATCTACCTTAAAGGAGACATTCCTTTATTTTTAAAAAGAAACAAAACTGCATTTAAAGATTTTCTTGCTTGCCTCGCCCGGGACTCGAACCAACTAAAATTAAAAAAACAAACACTCCCTATTTTATTATACTAATCGACAGTATTTTTATTCAGGATAAAATTTCTCTAACAAACATTTGGTTACTGTTCACTTTCAACAAGTAAAAGACACGTAACAGTTCTCTTATCTCTCCAACATTCAAAGACTTCGTATGAAGTACACGCTTGCTAATTTATCGCTAAGTACCTTGTATGAAAACTTCGATAAAAAAAATCGTTTAATGGTAGTAATACCTCTAAACTTGCTGTGAAACTGTTCAAGAGCTAAGGGTTGCGGTAGAAAATGTTATTAGGGGCATACACCACAACACTTTGCTGAAGGCTACAAGAAATGAATTTCAACGGCGACTAATTTTGTGTAGCCGGAACGAGGGGGCTCATTTCGAACAATTTATCAGTTAAATAATGAAAGTGTAACAAATTGATAGTAAAATAAAGTTAATGTTAGATTTAACGATCATTTTTATTTTCAAGACCAAATGTTTGTTAGAGAAATTTTATCCTGAATAAAAATACTATCGATTAGTATAATAAAATAGGGGTGTTTGTTTTTTTAATTTTAGTTGATTCGAGTCCCGGGCGAGGCAAGCGAATTTTAGAAAATCTTTGAATGCAGGTTTGTTCCTTTTTAAAAATAAAGGAATGTCTCCTTTAAGTAAAATGAGTCAGCTTAAGGATTTAAGGTAGTTTCCCTCCAGGGCCCGATTTATCTTTCCACACTATAAATGAGTTTTACTTTGAAAATATTGACGTTTACAAATTATTATTTTTGTTTTTGCTTTAAAATATTTAATTTGTTTAATTTAATAGCCGATTCAAATATTTTTACACATTTTTACATTGTGGCTGAATGCCGATGGGTCTGTGCCTCCGATGGCTAAACTGCAAAAAAATTCAAAATGGCGGACGAATGTGAAATGTCACCGTATTTAAGAATGATTTCGTTCAAAATTTAGTTTTGGAAAGTATTTCAGGACAGGTTTGATAAACTTGTGTGTATTAATTATGTTATAACATCATATCTACTTTGGTAAATTTACGCCAAGGAACCCTCTTTGGTTATAAGGGATAGCACTTAAACTTGTGAGTAATTATTAAGAGTATTTAGAAATCACTATAAATCGAGAAAATTGCGCGTATAATTACAATTGTTACGATATACTGACGATATTGCACCCCTCAAAATAATCAGAATGGCTACCACCAGTTTGGCACTGACATAAACGCTATCGAGAACGTAACTTACTTTCTATGCATCTCGTTCGTACTCGCATATTAGTGTGAGCGAGATGTATAGAAAGTAAATTACCTAGAAGTTAGCGTATATGTCAGTTTTGACACTGTCAGTGACTCATGGTACGGGTACAGATGTCAAAAGTACTTGTTGTTTACTAATATCTAAGTTTGTATTAAATATTTATTCGAAAAAATAAGAATATCGAAAAACCTGAACACGTTTAATAATGGGTTTTATCAATATAATAATATAATTATTATTTGAAAACGCTAAATTTAGGGTTGTAGAATGACTTCGTATGCCAAATACAAAACACAAAGCGAAAATCGTAGGCCATAAAAATTGTCAGATCTGGCAGCAGCGCGGCGCTGTTTCGTTGCAATTAACCTAACACGCCTCTCTTCGCTTCGCTCGTAGTCGCACCTATCTCCCACCTCTGGCAAATTACTATACATTAAAGAAAGAGCAAAGTTAAAATAGGTGCGACTTGACCAATTGTATGACTTTGCAAATGAAATGTAATCAAAGTGTTAACTACATTACTTAACAGTAATCTACTAAACAAGAAAACGACCAAAAAAGCGTTGTCGATGAAATTTTTGCCGAAGGTTGGTTGTCCAAGTAAATCATCGGCGAAAAACGGTTACCAAGTGAAATTCGGACAATAAAGGTTCGTTGAATAGACAGGACACGCACCCATCGACTGACTATTGAAATCGGATTACCGGTTGCAGCCGTCATATTTTATGAAGACATATTAATTCTCGTTGCACCTTATACAGCGTTAATAAATATACAGTAAAGGGGTGACAAAAAGGATCTCTCGACACATTCGTTTCATACTAACGACGTGTTTTCAGACAATGTTGACTGTAATCGACATTCCATTCTAATGTAACGGAAGGCATCGCTATCATGACACTCGTATGACTCGTATTTTATAACTAGTTACGTCATATTTTTGCAGTGACTTAAGGGTATAGTAGTATCTCTTCTTCTTAAATATATTTTTAATTTTCTAAAAAAAATACCTATGTAAATAATGTTACGTATATTTTATTATTTGTACACACATGGTTAGAGGTTACATTACAGTCCAGTTCAGAATATAACATTTAAAACTTTCGCGGTTTAAACACATATTAAATCACATTTAGAAACGGGTCTATCGCGAATTTATTTTGTTACCTTTATTTACCGACGTTTCGACACAGGTTTCACTGGTCGTGGTCGCGGCTAACTGACGTCCCAGCAATTCAGAATACTTAAACAAATGAATAGGAAATTTGTACACTAAACATACACTGATAATTTAAGTGGAACTATCACAGTAGTACCGTACCTAATAAGTATGACGTATTTTTTTCATTTCTTTACCTATAAAACTCCCGTGAGACTCAAACATATTAGATTATTTTAAACCAGGTCACTCACGTATTATTAACATGTCGAACTATTCGACTTAATAATACATGAGTGACCCGGTTTAAAATAATCTAATATATTTATTTACCTATTCTGTTTACACATAAACACGTAAAGGGCAAAATTCTCACTCAAAACTATCCATTCTGAGTTCTGAGTTAACAAAGCTATGGTCGAACCAACAATTCCCTTTTTTTAATCACACATCTAAGACAGTCTGGATTTAAATGTAGTTAGAGTTATGGAATGAAATAGGTCTATTATTTACGGAATAAAAGCTTTAACCCTTAAGACTTGCTAATTATTAATATTTACAACGCCTCCTTCAACGGACACTTGAAAAATAAGAAAAAGTACCTACATAATCATAATTGTATGTCCCTAGCTTTTGTAGCATCACAACATGGAGGAAGGAAAAGACAAAATGAACTTTGTCTTAACCGATCACAGTTGATATTAGTTGATATCGATTTAACAGATGCATTTTCCTTAACGTCTGATGAAGAAATTATAATGTTTGTAATATGACTAATATGAACATAATTATATTTTTTTATTTTAATTAAGTTAAGTTTATTTTAAATAAGGTAGGTACCTTCAATTTTCAATGCATTTTGGTAATATGTATAACATACCATAATTAATCAGTATGATACAGCTCACAATAACGGCAATTCCGAATGAAATTGAAATACCTAACTAGTATTAAGTGGCTTATGCAGCAGTATTTCGAGCACTTTACCTTTTTAGTTACTCCTGCGCTGCGGTTTGTAATCTTGGGACAGAGTTGCTGACTGTTTATATAGGGAAATACACCAGGTTATAAACATCATGGCCACCTTATGCTAAAAATGAGATGCATAAAAAATATTACCATCAAATTATTTGACACAATTTGTACCAATCAGCTACCCACTGATTTTAATAACTGAGCTGCAGGTTTATATCCCAGTATGACTAAGTTTCAGTTTTTCATTGTGATTTTACGTCTCCTGAATAATAATGTATAAAATATAGGTTATGAAAATACCGTAAGAGTAATCTTTCCAATTTTGATCACACACACATGGACACATTAAACACAAATATTGTTCCAAGTAAGAACCTTAGGGTTATTTTAACTTCTTTTCAAAACATAATGCTATTAATAATATTTCGACATTCCAGTTAAATTACAGGGACAAACAAAAACCTTAATAAAGAACTAATCTTATTGGTAGAGTCTGCTGCAGAGAAAGGGGGGTCCCCTTCATAGAAGTTTGTATACAAAGGTGCTAAGCGAATAGTATTGCTGACTGTACATAGAAACGTCAATTGAACGACACTTGTTTATTTATTGAATAATATTACATTATTAATATGTGTTACTTTATTACAATCATTCGCTTTTTGCAAACTATAGAGGTAAATTTTCTATGTTTGCATTAAAAAATCGGCTTACTTAATAGGCACCTAAGTAATCTACTCAAAGGGAAAATGGACATAATTAATGCATCTTACATTTGCCCTTTGAGCACGTATCAAACGACGATAACATACATACACCTTTTTCCAATTTCAACAGTCCGTTATTTTAATTACAAATAAGTCGTATTATCTGTAACTCGGATTACTTCGTAAAACTCATATCTTGTATTTGCGCTAGCTTTAATTAAGAACGCTATATCAGTCACAATAAGGTGTTTTATAAAATAACAAGATTAAATGAGAAGCAAGGCTTTGCAGACAAGTAGTCGAAACCCGATTAATAATTCGATGCTCGTGCAAATATGACTTATAGATATGGAACAGGTGCAAAGATGCATTATTTAAAATAAGGAAATAAAAACCTCGAAATAATATACGTTTTACAATGTGGTTAGGATTTAACTGTAAGTACAACCTATTTGATTTAAATTAAAATAAATACTGGTTTATTATTTTCAGGCTTTATAACTTAGAAGTTACCTTATCGTAGTGACAAGAAGATCAGCGCTCAGTATACTTATTTACAAAATTAACCGCTTGAACTATTTTTATTATGAATTGTCCTAAAACTTGACCGCTAGGCCTTACAAGGATAGACAAGTAAAACAGTGCACTTGTGTACTGAACCCCTAACTATTTAAGTTCGAATCCCTCGTGACATCGATACGAGTATACTGGCAACGGGTCGAAACCGGAAGGGTGGCCGATTACGATTATTTCATATAATCGTCAGCGCGATGCACGGACGTGATAATTACACGTGTAAACCGTCATTATATACCATTCTGTTTGTTCTGCTCTACTTTAAATGGCAGAAATAGGTGTTTATGGACTGTAAAAAATTTAAAATAGGTACAGGTGTTTTGCGCAAAGTTGAGCTATAAAAATATGTAGGTATTTTAACCTCTCATATGCTGAAATCTAACTAATTTTTAATTAGAGCTTAATACCTACTAACGTGCATCCGCGTTCCGGCATATTCCCATAATTATATCACTAAATAAAATACAATGTTTAGATTTACCTTAGCGAGCAAAGCGCGCATCTACACTGTGCCTAATAGCCGCAATCAACAGTTTTTTTTACAAATGATTGTTAATTTTTCACAAAATGATTATTTTATTTTTCCTACTACTAACTGTAACTATTTACCTTTAACAACAGGGTCATCTTTTAGGTAATTATAAACACATTTTTTTTAGGGACAAGATTTAGAATGGGCTTATAACTTTACCTGTTTTTCTGTATAAGTATTTTTTTTACCTTGTTAATAAGTTTTTTGGCATCGTCCAATGGCAGAACGCAATTACTAATTTGAAATCAGAAATATTTATTGTGTAAACTGTGTAGGTGCAAGAAGTATAACTAGGTACATGTTTTGATAAGTATCAACAGTTTTACCCTTTTCGGGCATACAATTTATTTTTATTTTAGCTTAAACTAAGTTTTAATATTTAATCTTAAACTAAATTTTAATATACATTTAGGTTTACAAAGTTATAAAATTATTTTAAGTTATAGAAGACTGTCTATTAAAAAGTTTTTTTAGGATTTAAGTTTTTGAGACTAATTTATTTGTTTTTTTTTTTTGAAACTGCTCCAAAACCAAAATAAAAATTACATAATATTCCGGCCACCAAACGGCAGTAATTTAAAAACAAAATGATTCCGTATCATAAATACTTCGATTATAAGTAAACATCGAAGGAAAAAGCCCGTAATAGCTATTTCATCGTTAGGCGTATTTGCATTTCGCCCCTAGATATAGTTCGCGGTTTGATTTGTGGCCATGTTTGCAAGATTGATTGGATTTACTTACCAAGCTATTCTAGTTTTTTGAACGAGTTGTATTTATAGCTTTCTTTACTTATAAGGCTTTGATAAGTTGACGTAGGGTTAGAAACATCATTCTACTCCCCTCGTTCCTTTAATACTGTCGTAGGTGGATTAGTGTGACATACAATTTTATTGGTACCTATAAGTGAACTTCTTCAACTTTAACCCCACTATTTGGCCAACATTTATATGTCAAATATAACTACTTCTCATCAAAAACTGATATACAGTTAACATCCTTTATAACTAATACCTATTTCAAGTTAGTTTATATTTCACTATAGGTAGGTACCTAAAAGTGTTCATCAATTTCAAAAATTTTATACCATTGACCGATAAACACTTTCTAGGCATACAACAACGTATAATAAGTATAATTTAAATTATTTTTACAAGGGGACTTTAAATTTTAATAATATTTACGCCTTTTTAATCCATTTACATAGCCCAGTTATGTTTTTGTATGCATTTCTACGAGTAACATCAACTCACATTAAAATAATAAAATCATTGAACTGTAAAGTATAATTATTATTATGTATTGACTCGTCAATGCTTCTTATAGATGCACTTACAACTGCACAAAGACGGCGACACTATCCCTATAAGTAGCTCACAAGAATAAACAATAAAGACATACCAAACCCAGTACGAAACCTGCCCGAGGGTACAGTCGACTACATAAATAACCTCCGGCGAGATATGAAGATGTCGGCCGTTTAATGAAACGTCAAAATATCACGCTCATTGATTGCTTGCGAGCAAATCGTAAATCGCCTCCGCGCCCGTGTTTAAATCTTGCACTGGACTGTACATTATTTATGTACGCTTTATGCTTGATGAGATCTACAATCATAAGTTTATCTTGGAACTGAATGACTTTGGTATTAAATTATCTATAATCTTAGTGAAATATCGTTTCTATAAATCATAAATTCATAAGCTTTGATGTAGATTTTGTTACAAATATTATATTTCCGTTAATTTATAGGGTTCCGTACCCAAAGGGTAAAAACAGGACCCTATTACTAAGACTGCTGTCCGTCCGTCTGTCCGTCTGTCCGTCTTTTTGTCACAAAGGAGACACATCCACAGTTGAAATTTTCACAGGTGATGTACTTCTGTTGCCGCTATAACAAATACTAAAAACAGAATAAAATAAATATTTAAGTGGGGCTCCCATACAACAAACGAGATTTTTTGCCGTTTTTTGCGTAATGGTACGAAACCCTTCGTGCGCGAGTCCGACTCGCACTTGGCCGGCTTTTTTTTACACACAATTGATAAGTTAGGCATAGTATGCTCCCGTGTCTCGGGCAGGCTGCGGGTGCCTTGCCTACGGCGGGGTGGCATGGGTTGTTGCGTAATGAGGCGTTTGCTAGCGTACTTTGTTTGATTTTGCGTTTGTTTCTTAACCGGTGTGATGTGACGCTGACATACTCCACCGACTCGTTGCCGTTTAGGTTGACTCAGCAGAGTCATGCGAGCTTACAGTGCTATTTTGTATCAACATCGCCTCCCCCTTGTAGTCGCCCCTTCCTAGTCCTTGCTGCAGGATCTGCTGGCTGAAGATACCCCAAGTATCAGTATCAGTAATTGATTGAGTTAGCCATATTAAATATAACATATTTACCCCGTTATTCATGAAACTTTACGGGCCTGATTTAGTTAAATTGTGTTTTATCCCTTTCTTACAAATACCTAAACCTAAGTCAAAAAGACAATTAAAGACAAACGATTCATAGCTAATTCAGCCATGAATAACGCCATTATTTCGCATGTCTTTTATTTTTTCATAATTCAATTTAAATAATCAGTACGGATATGATTATCGTCGTTACGTGGCAGCGTGACTATGAGAATATCTGTCACTTTCAATCGCGCGGTGTAAAAAGTGACAGCTATTTTATCACGTGGATAACGACCTCTTTCATACACCTGCTGTTTTTCAATTAATTATCTCATCTTTATTAGCATCTCTTGCTTATTGTATGCGAGGCATTAACCCCAAAACTGGTAAAATACCATCATCGGTCTCACATCGTTACCGATTACGAATCGTTAAATCGGTTCAGTTCCGATTGTAATCGATTGGGCGCACGAGCGTCCGTAACTGTATCGCCCTGAATCGATAAACGAATCGGTTAATTGCTGATGATAACCGAAACCGAATCAAGATTTAATTGCTGTTATTATGTAGCTGTGAATTTCGAATTGGGCCTATACCGTTTGTTAGAAAAAATTGTATCGATAGTTGTATACATTAGGTAAAATAAGTGCCCTCTTAAATTAAATAATAATTTTGCCCTTTAAGTTATTAACGACCAAGAGGATCAGTCTTAGAAGTTGATCTAACCAGGAGGCCTAGCCAATATGACTACCGTACAGCGACAAAGCCAAAGGAAAAGAAAAAAAATACAAATGCTACGAAAAGTCGCGTGATGATTATTTCCAAACATTATTTCAACTTTTTTAACGCTATAACCCTCAATTTCGATATTCGTTAAAGCCACGATCTTCACCAGAAACGTAAAGTGATAAGTAGGAGAAGATGAAAAAAATAATGAGAAGGAGTAGTACAAGGAGTAAGTGAAGGAGAATTAGAACAGCAATGTATGTCAAAATTGATGAATTAAATATATCACACTAAATAAAATGTAGGTACTCTATGGCATAAGTTTTCACTGTATATTGCTGCTTTAAGTTAATTACGCACCTCTTTTCCATTTTCTTAATTTTATTTTGTTAATTAATGAGCCATTATTGAAACATTACAACCAATGTAATTTACAGTTCAATTCAATGAATTACGAGGTTTCAAATGCTGTCATGTGCTGGTCTCATCCGATGGTTTCCTCAATCAGAACCTAATATTTTTCCACCTTAATTAGAGTAGGCTCAAAGATAGATATAACTCCGTAATAGATGGATACAGGCTAAGGAAAAAACATGCCTCAAAAATCAAGAAAATTTGATTCTCGGTCAGATGGCGCCACTACCTTTGGCCTACTCCCGAATAGATGGCGTTAACGGTTTCGTTTGTTATTTAACAGTTTTAACGCATAATTATCAGTGAAAGAACATGGGTCAAAATCATATAAAATCCAAATATAAATACATTTTATCGTATTTTTATAAATCTTCATTTTTAGTTGTATAGATGGCAGTGAATTTACTGTGGTTACAAAATTTACTATAACATTACCGCTCTATCCTATTATATCCTCTTTGGTAGGCTCTAAGGCAATAGGAATACTAATTCTCTTCGATCATCAAATAATATTAGAAACACATGCCTATAAACAACTTCAATAGAATCGAACCCGTAATGAGACAGTCTAAAAATAAAAGTAAGTTGACAAAGGCATTTAAAAAGGTCGGTTTATCTCTTAAAAGTAAAAAGCAACGCCTACCGTAAGGTGTACATCTGATAGGTGTATTTTAATTGAGCTACACCAGTGTGGAACCAGTGTTCTGATTTATGTGATGGCCCCGCCAAAACTTATTCTCATTTCGCGCCTGACGGTTGGGATTCAGAGTTTGAACGATTATCTAACAATGTCCTGGGGGAAGATTTTTGAATTTCGATCGCTCGATTTCGTCACTCGAAAATCGGTGGAAAACGGCAAAATTCTAATATTTGAAATACGAACGATGGAAATTGGGAATGTAGTGGCATTGACGACTATTACTATGACTTAGTAGAATTTAAATGCCTAGAAATGGAGATATTATTGAATGAAATACACGAAATCGAGCGGTTGAAATTAAAAAATCGGCCCCCAGTGCTACTGCTGGCCCTTTTGGGACATGACTAATATATTGACCGCTTTTTCATAAAGTATATCCAAACAAAATATTGTTCACCTTTACGTTTGTTGGTGAAGTCGTTATGTTTTTTCTTAGCTGTACCAATTATTGTGAAAATTAAGGCAACATTCGAGGGGTTAGTCTTAGTGCAGCATAGTGTAGTGTAATTCGGCTGAATTGTTGTTTGATGATAATTTCTACTTTTTCCTAGCTTAGCAATCACCATACCCGTGTGTCCCTGCCAAAGATCCCTACACTTGATACAACCTCCCCAGCCTCTTACAGTTTGTTTTACGTTTCATTTTAATGCGTGGTTAAAATATGGCCGTCGCAATTGAATTTCATCAGTTTCATCACCTAAGGCTTAGGCGTGATAGTTATTCATCAGTGACTCGTATTAATCGACTTTTGGATTGTTTGATTAAATGAGAGATTACTGCATAAAATTAATTGCATGTAAAAATATTGTTTATTTTTAAAAACCAGGTGAGAAGAATACGTACCTTGAATGTGTAGATATATTAAGTATACTGTTTTTTTTTAAATAAAAGGTTAAGTAGACTTGCTGTTCTGTAAGCATGTTTATTACCCAGACTTGCTATGACGACGGAACGACAACTTTATTTACTACCACGATAGTCGAGACAAACAAGGAAATTTTGATGTCACCAAGGTGTTGGTAAGCGATCCACTAAGACAATAAAATGCATAACGCATACCGTTCTCATCATACGCAGATGACCAAGATGTAAAATTGCATCTGCTGTAAAAAAAACCCTCCATTGAAGGGTAAATTACATTATTTATTGTTATTCTGCGGACAATAAGTTATAAGAGATTTATAGCAATATTGCAGAAGTCGTTTTTACTGTCGATTTATACCTTTCTACTTATTTCATTATAAAAGCAAATTATATGATTGCGATTTATCACATTTTCTTAAGGAACTAATTTTGTTAATTCCTTTCAAGTACATAAATCTACTAAATGAAACTTCAGTTCGTCTAGCTCCCCAAACATTTGGCAACGGAAACCGTTTTCGAGAATATATTTTTACGAAAATTAGGTCCTTATTTGTTTTTTTTTTGTTTTGTTTTACAACTATAGGACACTTTTGGCAGTTATATGTCACTACCTAAGATTAGGCTCCGTTTTCTTCATTTTGAGACACAAAAAAGATAACTTTCTTTTAGTGTTAGGTATTGGAGTGTGATTAGTTGAGTACCTACAGTAGCAACATTCTTCAACAGTAGCCGAATTCCAAGAAATCTGGGCGGGCGGGTAACTCATGTTTTTGAGTTCAAGCCAAAGGTTGCGACGTTCCTTTTTCTTCGTGAGTTGTGACCCAATGTACTCTCCTCGATAGTGTTGGTTCACATGCCGTTTAATACAACTAAGGAAAATAAATAACTTCGTCTCGAACCATTTATATATATATATTTATATACATAGAATAGAATAGAATAAAATTTTATTTTAAGCACAAACAAACATTACATAATATAAATATAAAACAGAATATCTTTAAATGTTTTGACACCGTTATGGATGGTGATGGTAGAACGCCAAGATGACCTACTTCTTTACTCATCATTGGCATGGAACAAGCCTTTAACCTCATAATTGTTTACATACCGTGTATCGTTTGTTAAATTCGGTGCGTTAAAATATCAAGATTTTAATAAATAAGTAAATCATAAAAGAAAAAAATGCTTCTCAGAAGACCGGTAATGAAGGAAAATAAATAGTGCTTTTTTTCTGAAACTAAGGAGTTTATACGCATAAATTGACTATGTAAGTAGGGTGCAAATGCCCAAAATATTTCTACCATAGGACACCACTTTACCATGCTACCCCGAAGCAACCCAAGGTCATATAAACCGCCTGCTCCGGGTGTGAGTGTGAAATCAGCGCGATGATAAGCTAACGACCGTCTCTTTGCCCACTCCGGCGCAGCGGGTATCAATTAAATGGCCGACGCAATCTCTGAGCAGATGGCCGAAGGGAAAGGCGGCAGCGAGTAAGTATTAGGTATTTAGCTGTAGTAAGAAGGAAATTTAGAAAACCTGGAACATGCATTGAGATAATAAGATAACAGAACTGATATAATAAGCTGGTAAAACTTACCTATGGTCTTTAATTAAGAATAATAAACAGTATTATATATGTAGATACTATCATTGCATTCTATGGGAACTTTGCCATAGAGATTTAGGTAAAAGAAGAGACTGCTCGCCACGAATTGGGTTAGAACAAAATAATTATTAAATTTGTGAGGTCTATTTGACTAGTCATGTCCAAACATGGAATAAAGTGTAGATAAGGATGAATACTCATACTTGCTAACTTAAAAAAACTAAAGGCAACCATATAATGTGCATAGAAAAATAAATAAGTACCTATCAAATACATTTTTACAAGTTTTTATTCGGTTTCACCTGTTCCGTTGTCTGTATGTACCGGATCAAGCTAAATTAAACCCACTTCCCATTATTCCATTGAGCTGCAACTTCATATACGTTCTTGAAAGTTAGATGGCAATGCAGTACTATGGTACCAAGTAGCTAATCTGATGATGGAGACCGGAGATAGCCTTAGGAACTCTGTGGTAAAATAACGCTTCAACCTCATTGTGTTTGGGTTTGTTAGAATTGTCTCGATGAGTATTAAGTACTTACTTGACGCTTAAAAGCTTATTTACTACTGCGATGCCATTTTTATTTATACTTTCATTTTGATATGTAAGTAGTTTAAAATGTAATTACTTTATGTGAATATGTATAGTGCTTAAAATGAGATAATATATTGTTTCGATCATGTTTTCAAAGCTTCATTTACTGTACTCCTCTGTACCTATCACGTAGGTACATGACTTGGACCAATATTTGAGTTTTAAATTGAAACTTGGTCGAAATGTTTGATTTTACCACTCGAGTAACTTTTTAATGGCCGCTCGAAATGTTTATCGTATTGTTTAACTTAATGTATTTATTTTTAATCGAGTTTAAATGCTGTAACGATGAGTATTATGTGAAATATAAAGCTTTATAGCTCGAGTATGACAGTCTTCATCTTTGGTTCATTTAGGTTTAAATACATTGTTTAATATGCTATGAAAACTTCACTTTAGTGATTACCACACTGCGGATCAGTTAACGATTGTGTAAGTTATTTTCTGATTCCGTTAGTTTTGAAATACCAGACAAAGCGTGTCCCTCTCGCACAACCAAAAATATTATAAGTGCAAAAGAAACCCACTCTGGTTGAAACCAAATTGGTACACATTTCTGACAATTATCATTTTTAAGGAATCTGAATACGCCTCCTAATACGAGTAGCACATGGGAAAATGAAAAAAACATACATGCATACATACATACAGAAATTTGCAATAGTATATTCTTTTTCTTATTTTTTGCATTATCGTACTAAGTTTATATTCAATTTAGGCCAAGCAATAAGAAGGTATAGAGGGAAATGCTAGGAACACAAATCTAAAATCTAAATTTAATTTGTTACAAGTTTTATTAGGTCAATTTTTTTGATATCTTGTATAGTTTTTGAGATATCCGCTCTTGAATGTTTATTTAGGGCTCATTTTCATCTTGATTATCTACATCAGTAAAGCTGCTAGGCCGGGTTTGGTAACGTTTTCGTATAAAACGGGGGTGCTGAATTTATTTATGGTATCAACATTGACACCTTTCCGAAGCAATTTATATATATATTATTATTTTAAACGTCAAACTTCTATGAAAAAATCGTCGCAGACTTATCTTGGTCTAACTCTAGGCATGTAATCAGCCCTGTTTATTATTTATTTAGAATTGTTTACAATCCAGATTTTTGTGACGCCGCACCTAACGTCCGCACTCCGTGCCAGCCTCATATCTTCTGAGACAATCTCCCGATAAGTACAATAATTTTCATTCACTCCATTCCATGAAACTGACGCTCGTGACAATTGGGGGCATGAGTTAATATTCCGAACGCGTAATCACGATACATTAATACTAATTTAGTACATATTTGTGTGTTTTTCAGCAATCACAAACGATTGTGTGGCCATTTTAAAGTACCTATATTAGTTCGAATCCCGCCAATACTTGTGAATGTCTATAAGCTGTAGTACTTATATAAGTAGGCCCATCAAATTAGATCCATAAAAAGCGTTCTGAGGAATTAATTTCCAGCAAGCTAGAAATCGTTTTAATGCCCCATTATGTAAGAATCTGTTTTAATGTTATATTTGTACTAACCCTAGATTGAAGTATTAGTAGGTATGTGTTACAACACATTATGGACTTTTGTTCGAAATTGAATACCTTCATTTGGGGACCAAATGAATTAATTGAAACGATTTCCAGCTTGCAGGGAATTATTTCTTTAAAAAATCCAATTTAATTGGCTTAATATTTACTTGATATCTTTCAATTTGCCAATTCTTCACATGAAGTTAGAACATGGCTAACTGTTACGGATCTGGAACGTTGTTTACGGCGGTTACAATTATTTTTATTCCAAGTATAAGGTTACATTATTTAATTAAAATAACGCCACTCGGCGGTACTTATTGTGCATAAGAATAAAACAACCTCATTATAGGTACATGTTACTACTTTATCCATTTTATTATATTACCATAATAAAATAATAAAGAGTCAGTCATACAAATGGAAACGCCGACAATCAAATCGAACACCGTGTTCAAAGTTACATTATTATATCACGCGGTATGCTGACATGAATCGGTGACTATACTTACCACTAATTTTTAAAGTAAACAAATCGATAAAATTTCTCGGCGTCTTGAATAAATCACGAGTGAACTAAGATGTCTCAATATTCAAAGTTATTTTACGATTCATACGAGAAGCACAGATATACTCCAAGTTCACAATAATAGATAGGTCAGACAAGGATGGCGATATAACCAAAGTCCGTATTAACATCTAAGGAGCAAAGAGGTTTTAAATCATTGGCTGTCAACGCTCCCTGTGGGAATCCCGAAGAGTTATAGGAACCTTTATTCTAAATTTAAAATTACAATTTTGTAAACGTTTCGAATTATTCAAATGAGCCAGATCGGTCTCAAGAGTACAGACGAATCTCAAAAATAAACAGCTCCATTTTTGAAAACTATATTTTCGCAAGTAAGTAGTAAGTACACGTATCTACGTAAGTAATACCTACAATGTTGGTGCTCTTTGCCAACGGTTATTAACCTTTCAAGTGGCATACCTACGTTATTTTTGAGTTGAAGGAATTTCGATTTTATTTTAAATAATCCAATTCCAAATGTAAATGGCGTTACTTGTTCGCGAGGCGGTTCCTGCCACTTCAAGGGTTAATTAAAATAGGTAGTTAGTTAGTTAATTCATTTCCTATTTTTAACAGTTCGTTTTCTCATATTTTCGCGCAGAATGTCCAAAAAGACTATTTTCTACTGTGAGTGAAGCCCGGTGCATTCCGTACCCAGATTTTGATAATAAATCTACATTCTTTTATATATAATAAGGAATCCAAGCAATTGATGGTTGCGGCTCTTACTTTCTGATGAGTTACAGCTATCCGAACCTACGAACTAGTTTTTACAACAAATTTAAAAACGAATGAACATATATTGTGCCAACGTTTTCATAACCCTATTAATATGAATATTACAAAGGTGCAGCGTGCAGCTCAGTGCGGCTAGCCTAGGCGCCCGATGCCAAACCATTAATTTCATTAAGTTTTTTGTTCAACTTTAAAAATTGTGCAAATTTTTACAACTAGCACGGATATAAATGCTAACCTAATGAAGGACCACCGTGTGATGTCCGATCGTAAAGGTTTTAATTACCTACTCCTCCAGTTGCTAAAGGCTCCTTGTCCTTAAACAACTATAAAAAAGGTTTTCAGTTTCTTGTCCTATTATATTTTTATGTATGTTATGTTATATACGATAAAACTGTTACCGCGCTCGCTGTGCAATAACAATGTATTTTTTCCGAGGGTGATCCCATGTAAATTATGTACTTACTTCAAGATCTGATTATTTGAGGCTCCATGTGGAATTACAGGATTTTTTTACTCTAGGGCCTCTAGGTAAACAAATACATTTACTCTCATAATTAATGAAGTGGCACTTTTATGGCTTGTCTTTTCTATTTGTGAGGTCTAAACTTCTACTAGCGTAGGTATAGCGAGGCGTATTTTCTCAGTACTCATGTCTATTCATCATTATATTTTTGTTATATTTTTTGGTTGATAATTTTATAACTACTAATAAAGCTCCCAACATGAAGATATTTATCATATAAAATTTATATTATTATTCATTAACCGTCATAATCAAGAACACACAATTCATGTCGACTCATTATATTGTTGCACATGAAATAAAACTATGAAAACGGATTATATCGCGTATATTGAATTTATAATACATCCCGACGTTTCGAACTCTTTACAGCGTTCGTGGTCAACGGGTGACTGAGGAAAAATTACAAAATGCAAAAATACCCACATACTAAAATAATGAACAATCATAGACTACAAACTTTAAGGCTGGTTGTACATGCAAAATCGGTTCATAAGGCTAGTTATACACTATAATTATTTTTCAAGTAAAGATATATATATATACGCGATAAAAATAAACTATGCCGGCTCCAACCCTACACCACGGACCCGAGAAGATTTAATTCCCTCCTAAATTGTAGGAGGGTATCCCAATATGGGACCGGCAACAAACTCGGCGGGACACATCTTTTCAAAACATCAGAATGTCCAGCATCATCCAACACTACGGTCTCACAGTCTATGTCTCGCTTGCTCCTTTATCAGGTGGACTACAGGATCCCAAGCTGGTGGTAGAGAAAAGCCATCTTCCCTATTAAAGTTTGGATATTTCTTAATCTCAATGGCCTCGCGCAGCATTCTGGGTATGTAACGCTTCTCCTTGGCAAGAACCAGAGGCTTATCAAACTTGATTGAGTGATTGGCTTTATCCATGACATGCTCACAGACAGCAGACCTAGGTCGACGGTGCTTGAAATCAGCTATGTGTTCCTTCACCCGAGTGGAAATGCTCCGTTTCGTCTGCCCGACATATGATAGGCCACACTCACAGTCCAGCCTGTACACTCCTGCAGTCTGTAGAGGGGTATTGCATTTTACAGGCCTCAGGAATTGTGACATCTTCTTCATTGGCTTGAAATATGTTTTTATAGAAGCACGCTTCAAGATGTGGCTGATCCTGTCCGTGACCCCCCTGACAAAAGGCAGAATGGCAGGCCTGCGCTCGACTGTGCTGACATCTTTATGGAGGACTTCGAGGAGAGGGCACTCTCACTGGCTCCTGTGCGACCGAAGATATTTAAAAGATACGTAGATGACACTTTTACTATACTTCCAAAAAGTAGTGTTTCAACTTTCTTGGATCACCTAAATTCCATCCATAGCAAAATAAAATTTACTATGGAGTTGGAAAAAGACTGTTCTCTCCCCTTCTTAGATGTATTGGTAAAAAGAAATCCTGATAACACCCTAGGTCGCACTGTGTATAGGAAACCTACTCATACTGATAGGTACTTAAATGGCAAATCGCATCACCATCCCAGTCAACTTGTTACAGTAGGCAAATCTTTGTTTCAGAGAGCCCAGAGGATATGTGATGACCAGCATCTGGCCGCGGAGCTCCAGCATGCCAGGCGCGCGCTCCAGGCAAACGAGCTCAGGATACCGCGGGTCAACCAGAGGTCCCACATTAAGATCCCCACAGTCGAGCGCAGGCCTGCCATTCTGCCTTTTGTCAGGGGGGTCACGGACAGGATCAGCCACATCTTGAAGCGTGCTTCTATAAAAACATATTTCAAGCCAATGAAGAAGATGTCACAATTCCTGAGGCCTGTAAAATGCAATACCCCTCTACAGACTGCAGGAGTGTACAGGCTGGACTGTGAGTGTGGCCTATCATATGTCGGGCAGACGAAACGGAGCATTTCCACTCGGGTGAAGGAACACATAGCTGATGTCAAGCACCGTCGACCTAGGTCTGCTGTCTGCTCCCCGCGCCTGGGTGGTATGCGAAAAGCATTTTCCCCTCTATAAAAAAAAAAAAAAAAAAAAAAAAAAGGTCTGCTGTCTGTGAGCATGTCATGGATAAAGCCAATCACTCAATCAAGTTTGATAAGCCTCTGGTTCTTGCCAAGGAGAAGCGTTACATACCCAGAATGCTGCGCGAGGCCATTGAGATTAAGAAATATCCAAACTTTAATAGGGAAGATGGCTTTTCTCTACCACCAGCTTGGGATCCTGTAGTCCACCTGATAAAGGAGCAAGCGAGACATAGACTGTGAGACCGTAGTGTTGGATGATGCTGGACATTCTGATGTTTTGAAAAGATGTGTCCCGCCGAGTTTGTTGCCGGTCCCATATTGGGATACCCTCCTACAATTTAGGAGGGAATTAAATCTTCTCGGGTCCGTGGTGTAGGGTTGGAGCCGGCATAGTTTATTTTTATCGCGTATATATATATATCTTTACTTGAAAAATAATTATAGTGTATAACTAGCCTTATGAACCGATTTTGCATGTACAACCAGCCTTAAAGTTTGTAGTCTATGATTGTTCATTATTTTAGTATGTGGGTATTTTTGCATTTTGTAATTTTTCCTCAGTCACCCGTTGACCACGAACGCTGTAAAGAGTTCGAAACGTCGGGATGTATTATAAATTCAATATACGCGATATAATCCGTTTTCATAGTTTTATTTCATGAGTAACTATCGCGGTAACCGAAGACAATATTATATTGTTGCAGTTGATAATATTCTTGTACGTAATAGTATTTACGTACTATTACGTAAATAGTTACTAAATACTTTTTCTACGAGTCATCTAAAATAATACTTTTTTCTACTATAAAGCCTTAATAATTTATGAAAATTCGGTAAGTATCTCAGTAGTACAAAAGACATCAACGCGTGCATAATATATGAATACCTATTACTCATGAAATAGTCGCGCGTTGGTGTCTTTTCCACTGAACTGCGGCGCCACGTGATTGGTCAAATTTATTAAAGTTGACTGTAGTCAACGCTGTAGCGTTTGCTTTTATTATAGTTAAGTTGAATGAGTTAAGAGCCCATACATGAAAAGTACGCAAATACAGTTTGGTGTACGAAATCTTAATTCAATCATTACAGTCGACGAGTACAAAAAAAAACGTCGGTTAGACAAAAGAGATACACCCACATAAAACAATAAACTGACCTGATTTCTAAGCTCCGTCGTGTTAAGGAATAGTAAGTCATGGTAAGTGTTAAACAAAGCCAGGCGGTTTTTAATTTTAAAGTGTCGTGCTCGCGTCGTGTCATAATTGTGTTATAGTTTAGTTTAACCTGATCCTAAAGGCGTTTGGTCACGAAGGAGAAATTAAGCCACGTGTTGAGGCTACTTTTTGTCTCAAAGGTTCTGTACAAAACTATTTTATAACTGGGCCATTTATCATCTCTAGATATTTTCCAGAGATAGACTGATTGCATTCCCGTAGGTTTGACTTAGTTTAAATACGAAAGTTCGATCGCTATGGTATATAGAATACGCATTTCGAAGGTAATACATGTTGCATGAAATCGATCTCATAGAGGTCTGCAGCTGACTACAATAACTTCTCTAATGACTAATAATAGGTATACCCATACCCCAAAAACATAATTTCTCTCGCAGCTTCTAATTACAATAATAAGATCTCACATATAAATGTTTTAAATAGTTATGTAGGGACCGCCAAGGCATACTTCTCTTGATCTGGCGCTATTGCCCTAATGACAGTTGCCTATCTAAAACAATATGGCCCCTGGTCGCACGGTCAGTGCAATTAAAAACGAATATGGTGCGTACGCAGATGTTACAACCGTCCCCCATATGGCACGCGCGGGCAGCCACCGTGACGGGGGTTGGGGCAGATTTAGATACTGTTGTTGGTTAATTATACAAACTAGAGCGAATTATTAGGTGTTTAGTTCTTTTTAGGAGGACTTTGTTGACTGTTGATAGCACACAAACCGTACAATAAGTAACGTATTTGTGTAGGTCACGAATGTACACCTAAAGCGAAACTTTAACGACATTCTGATAAGGTAGGTGACCATTCGCGACTATACCTCTCGCTTCGAATGATGGTCCCTATGACAGTTCCTGCAAGTCACTTTTGGTTGGGTTTAATTTAAAAATATAAGAAGAAACGTCGAATTTAAACTGTGGTGAGACATACTAACATTAAATCATTTTACGGTGTGGCGTGTGGTGTTCAAGGCGTTAGCCCGGATTGTTAAAGCCGCCGGTTCAAATCCGGCCAGTCCGGCCTTCACCATTGGAGGGCTTCGTCACTTTTTCTTTCTGTATATTTTATATCTAGTAATGTGAAACATTTTTAATAAAATAATTTGATTTATTCCCAAAGTTACGTTACATGAACAATTCTTCTTAGAATGTAAAATTTTAACAGTCCATGAAATAGTCACGTTATTCTTAGCTTTGGAACAAATGTGTATTGATAAGTTTAAAATACCAATTGTCAATCAAAGATTAATAAGAAACAGACATCGCATACGGGGGACAAACCTTTTACGTGCCAGGTTAGTGCTGATTTAAGTAGGTACTCCTGCGAAATACATTGCTGATACCTAGTTTTACGAATTATTTTGGCCAGAGATGTAGAAAATATTGAGTCTCTATGATCTATAACGAGTTGCCGTCGGAATTAAAGACCACAAGGATAACAAAACAAAGATTTAAAAATAAATTAAGTTATTTTCTATTAAATAAAATAAAAGATCAAATACAACGATTATAAAGTTAACCCCTTACTTCATGTCATATATATAAAAGTATTTGTTTAAAAATGAACTTTAATAGCTAAAGCTATCAATAGAGTTGTAAACTACCTGTATAACTGCCATATACGGTTGCGTATGCGGCATGCATGGGTTAAGTAGATAAGTTTAAGTTTAATATAAGTTTAAGTTACATGTCAACTACCTACCTAGCTTACACAAATGTAAAAGAGCCTCATCTGCCAACAAACCACTCAGTGGTTTGACAGAAGAATACATGTATTTACTTGTAAGCAAGGTCTGTGAATAAACGTATATTTATTTTTTATTGACTTATTGTCACGTTGAAACCAAAAGCGTCCATTCAAAATAAGTAAAGCCATTCAAAGCTAATCAACCCTTTGTCAAGTCAAGACACGACAAGTGACATAACCTGGTGCGACAGCGCGTAGCCGCCCCTTACTTTTGTCACTAATAATGCATTATGCATTTAATGAGAAAGCGTGCTATAGCCAATTATGATATTTACGTTTTAGATTGTAATATATAATTTTGAAAGATACACAAACAAAAACATAAAAGTACCTACTAGAACGGTATTCGAACCTTACATTTATGTGAAAATGAGACCAAATGTGAATGCCTTTGCATTGCATTGCATTGAGAGACCGACTGGTAGGATTGGAAAAAATCCTTAGCATCCGCAAGCTGCGCACCAAATCGACCCTAAAAACTTCGCATGACACTAAACTGTCATTTGAATTTTAATTGCTAACCGTACTTAGTCATGCGACAGCTGATTCCGAGAATCGCTGTAATTAATCGTTGTTCCCTATTAATTATTAATATTTGCTAATTTTATTTATGGCGTGATGCTATGCATGGCTACATGCTTGATGGATAGCCATTGTACCGATTTCGATTGAAATATTGTACGAATTGTTATTGAAATGATTCTATTCATTATAATTAGGCAATTACAAACGAGAAAGGAAAGATTTGCAATAAATAAAATTACGTTGCAATCTTAAGTAGTATAGAATGCTTTGTCTATTCACATATTTCAATATTATGTTTATATTTATTTTAATTTATTTTATGACATATAAGTTCTGTATGTAGACCACGTCGTGACGTAGACCACACCATAGTTTTACCATATTTAGGAAACTAATAGGTAATTTATAAGTTTAGCTGCAAAACGATTGTAACTTAGAAAAATAATAATTCAATATTCAATTAACTGCAAAATTAAGTATATGCTGGAAGGGAGCAATGACGATTATAAAGGGTGATAAAACCAGCGCGTTCAAATAGTGACGTATCTGTGGACATTATCGATACGATCGATTGTCGATGGCTGCTTATCGATACAACGATCGATTGGCTTATCGAGATGGTGCGAAAACAATAACTCACGGATTTTTAGAGTGGGAATTATTTTACGATTTTGCTTTGGATTGTTAAAAGGAGTATTAAAATATTTACTTCACATGTTTAAACGTGTGATTACCTATTACCAGGCATCGTAAACTGCGAGTGAAATCCATTAAAGTACTAGGGTTGTTGTCAAGTCAAAGTACGTCATTTCAATGGATTTCGCTCGCAGTTTACGATGCCTGCCTATTACATAATATCGATAGTAACCGTAGTTATTTAATCAATATGATACATAAAAAATACTTCCTGTAATAAACAAGTTTTTCATGCCAATTTTAAATTATTCATCTCTAAAAAATAAAAATAACCTAGTTTACCTAATAGATATAAATTCAATTTCAGCGCTATGGTCCTATTTTAACGTTGGTATAAATATTCCCTCTGTTAACTATTATTCTTAAATAGGTATATTAGATAAGAATAATAATGAGCAAAAACACAATAAAAAAGATTAAGGGCAGAAGGGAATAGATGTTTATGCATTGAGAAACTGCTCCACTGACAAGAACCTTGCTCTTCAATTTAAAGAAATGCAAGTATGCAACCAATTGTTGCTAGAATTATAATTAAATGCATTTAAATGTTTATAAATTAATACTTACCCTACTCGCAACACCAGCTCGCAGAAATCCTATCGATAAAAAATATCAACAGTTAGTATCGATATGTGAAATGCCGACCTTCTCCGAGCCCTAATGAGGCCACATGGCGTATCCCACGTGAGGTAATTGCCCGGGCCATAACGACCGGCAGCACATAAATAACTGTTTGTCTGTTTGTTTGTTGGCAAAGCCTTTATATGAATTATGAGACCTTGGAAATAATTTGAAAATAGTTCATCGATAGGCCACCCTTAATGCCCGTATTTTGTTATGTTATGCTAAAAATATACAAAGAAGCGAGTTCGATTTTGGGTAGAATATTTGCCAATGTAAATGCTTTGACACATTTTAAGTTTTAAGTAGCATAATAATATGTATACAATTTACAACCTATATAGAATAATATGTACCATCTACAGCAAGATCTGCTAAATAAATATGATTCTTGATATCGTCTGAGTACGAGTAGGTAGCATTGTGTTTCTTGCTTGAGCAAAATCATACAACTCATACGAGTAATCAGATTTGATTACCTTACCTATCTAAATAGTATTACGGATTACGAATTCATAATGATGATCTTTGGGAGCGAGTTAGTATTGTGTACATCGTACATTAGTATATTATACATAACCAAAGTATAACAAAATACTGAAATAAATTGTTCTACTCTTTAATATTGCTTAGGTAACGAAATCACGTACGTCCACGTAGGTACAATATTTTGTATGTAGTTGTATCTACTCTATTTACAAGCGCCACTTTCTTTGTTCATTAATTAGGGCCAGTCAAAACGTTTAACTATTTCAATTTATCATAGATTACATTCATACATACAATTATATTCATAACGTTTGACAGCACTGCTAGTCGTGAAGGTGGCTATTTCGTTCGGTTAATTATAACCTGACTGTGGCACACTTAAGACGAGTTATATTATAATAGTATGACTTGTCTAGATCAGTTACTGTTAATTTGAGATGTTTTAACAATACGTAACGAACCGGTTAAAGTTAAAATTAGTCATGGCCAAAGTTAGTGTTGACTGGCGTCAACAACGCAGGATGTTTATTGTGCTTTTACATATTTGCGTTTTACGAGTAGAAAAATTACCGCATTTTGCGCTAATTAAAAAAAGTTTTCATTAACTATACAAAGTTTTATTTCTAAATAACTAAGCAAAATCTTGACAAATCAGTAGTTAAACCTACCTTCCTATATGTTGTGTTTTACAACAAACACCCACGAATACGATTTTCTTTATAAATTCCACATAACTACTGAAGTACCAGGCCAGTTGATATTATTACTGATGTCTTCTTATTATTATGGACGTTATATATTGGCTATAGCATATCCTACTAACAGTCATGATTTGTCATATTTATTATTCCACCCTTCTATTCCATCCCTTCGCTGTCCCCCAGCAATATATGTTATTATTATAGGCACTTGATGGGGCGTGGCCTCGGCGCGACAAATCGCATCTCTAGCCGGGATGCTGTGCGCTTGTGTTACAAATTAGATCTTATCTTAAAGTATTACAGTACAGACTCTTGTCATTGTAAAAATGCAAGGTTTTGCATTTAGGTAGGTACTCATAATATTATGTTATATTATCGGTCTTAATAACAGGTAAATTGAATACCATTACTCTACTGAAAATGGGGCTCAATAAGTATTCAAGAATTATTGGTAGTTAATTTAATGTTATATACCTACTATTTATGTAAATATTGAACAAATTTGGTATGCGCGCAAATATTTTTTTATATGAATACTTTGCATAAATATACATAGTTGAAAGTTTATAAGTAATTACTGATATCAGTTTAAACTGTTTAAAATTCCATCGAAGTCGGAACCAGATACTCATCAAAGAAAAACCGTTAAAAATCGCAACAATCCACACATGACTTTATCGTCTGCTCACGTATAATTAAAATACAACCTTACTTGAAGGAATTAAAGTCAACATTATGGTGCCACCTGGTTAAGAAATACGAGCTTGGAATAATAATCGCGGATTGCAAAAGGGCAGGTGTTAGAACCTTAGTACTTTTCGTATATATTTATTAGCCACGTACCTACTCGTATGTATGTTTAAGTTATATAGGCGTATATTCTAAAGTGCGCAGGCGACCGTAACTCCTAATTAAAACAGGAGCGGCTATTTCAAAGGAACCATGGCGTTATAAAATATTATTTACGCTATAATCGTTATCGTTATAAGTTTTTCGGAGGATTAACGTTTCTTGTTATTTTATGTATGTTTGGTCATAGTCCTGTGGAATATAAAATATTGAATCAGAGTTTTTTGTTTTTCTTTTCACGTATTTATATGTAATAATATTTTATTATTGGTACCTATAAATTGACCAAACATTCCTTATCCGACACATTCGTTTTGAGAATTCTTGAACGATAAATATATGAAAGTCAATAAATAATCCTATATAGGTATATTACAACTCGTATATTTAATATATAATAATTAAGAATAAAATACTTTATATAATATATAGTACTATTCACAAAACGGCTTTTATTTTTAATTTGTTTTACAGTTTTAGGGTTCCGTACCCAAAGGATAAAAACGGGACCCTATTACTAAGACTGCACTGTCCGTCTGTCTGTCTGTCACCAGGCTGTATCTCATGAACCGTGAAAGCTAAACAGTTGAAATTTTCACAGATGATGTATTATTGTTGCCGCTATAACAACAAATACTAAAAAGTACGGAACCCTCGATGGGCGAGTCCGACTCGCACTTGTCCGATTTTTAGCTTGAAAACTTCACATGTTACTGACAACTTACACTAGAAATTTGGAAGTGTAAATCCAAATTTCCTTACTTATTTGTTCGAACTATGGCGTCCTATTGATGCCTTCACTCATCATTAAATATGACATATTCAATATGTATAAAATATATTGTTCTATGTTCTATTTGGCGTTGTCTTAGTTAAACCCACTGGGATCCACTGAATAGTACTGCTAATTTCCCTAACAATTCATTGGCAGTGTTGTGGACATTTCGGCAGTTTTTCTAAAATCAATGAAAAACTGCATAATGGGACACATAAAGTGGAGATAGGGGAGAAAGCATTCACTTGACAAGTTGCTTCCACTTGTAGTTTTGTCTTACCTAGACAAGCTATATGCATGCCAAATTTTATGCTTTTTTCTGGATGCGAATACATTAACGAGCCGGAATAAAACTAAAATTTAAATAATATTTATAATACATAGTTTTAATTTAACAATTGTTTTGTTGCAGTTGTGATGCACAAAGACAAGGAGGAGCTGCACGGGCACAGGCGGGAGCACTCCTCCTACGACCATGTCATGCCCGACGGAGAAATGTTCCTGCAGGTGTGTGAACAAATTTATCTACTTACCTTCTCTAGTTGTGATGCTTATAGAAAGGAGCCGCACGGGCACTGACGTCAACCCTCCGCCTACAACCATGTCATGCCCGACGGAGAAATGTTTCCGGCAGGTGTGTCCAGAAACTCGTCTAGTACCTTCTCTAGTTGTGATGCTTATAGAAAGGAGCCGCACGGGCACTGACGCCAACCCGCCGCCTACAACCATGTCATGCCCGACGGAGAAATGTTTCCGGCAGGTGTGTCCAGAAACTCGTCTAGTATCTTCTCTAGTTGTGATGCTTTTAAAGAAAGAAGCCGCACGGGCAGTGACGGCAGCACTCCGCCTAAGACCATGCCCGACGGAGAAATTTTCCTTGACGGTGTGTGCAGAAATGTATGTACCTCTAGTTGTGATGCTTAAAGAAAGAAATCGCATTGGCACGGCCGCGAGCACTCATCTTACACGATATCGTTAGGTCCTATAAGTCTAATTTCGCAATAGGTACATTGTGTCATCGAATAAACTTGAAAAAGTACTTAACTTTAAAACACAAGTTATTTTTGAAAGTCGCTGAACAAATGTTGTTCAGTTTGAGTGGTACAGCCTAAAAAAAGCATTTTCACATCACCTATTCGGAGAGAGCTTATTTTTCCCTGCTAGGAAGGATCAGTGGCACTTTTCTTTCTTGCTAGAAGGGAAAAAAGTTGCACTTTTCTATTCTATACTCAAAACTGGAATTCAAGACCAAAAAATCTACGACAGATACGTCACTGTCAAAAGTGTCAAAGTCACTTATGTCACTGTCAAGTTAACATTTCAGGTTTCGCCAACTTTTTGCAATATGCTTCTTTATATTGGCTTCATCATTATTGATAAATAAGGTTTTCTTGGTCTAAAAAATGGTACAAACTTTTGTCGCCGACTCTTAATGATTTTTAACAGACAACTAACATCAAGACATTTCTAACGAACTTAAATTCACGATTTTACTTCGTGCTTTTTTCATCAAAGTTAAAAATTTAGATGCCAATACATCTAGGGATAAAAAGGAACGCTTGTTTAGAGTTAAATAATAACTTAAATTTATAAATTACATGTATGTTTGCAAATTCTTAGCGTTTTTTTAATAGGAAAATACTATTGCACTAACATTTTATTGCAGTGGCAACCTTGTGGTAGATTTTGTGATCTTGAATTACAGTTTTGAGTATAGGCAAGTATTTTTTTATTTTTTGTTGCATACTATTTTTAATGCCTTAAATAGTATTTCGCAACATAATATTTTCGTCATAGGCGAAGTGAAATTGTGACACAATCTACTATTACTCATGCAAAGCGACATTTAGTGTTATGTAACTGCCATAAACTGACCTGAAAGACAGAGTATAAAATTATGGTAGGATTATGGTAGGTTGGATTATGGTAAAATCGATTTCAAAAAATGAAATAAAAGAGATTTCAGTAACTTTAACTATAAATATCAGGTGAGACTCAAACATATTAAATTAATATTAAAATTAAAACGGGTCACTCACCACCAGTCAGTCATTAGTCAGTCAGTCAGGTTTTTTAATGTTGCTGACAACCTACCTATAAATGAAAGTAATTCATATCACCTACATATTTCCATTTTTTTCGACTAATGTCTATTTACTTTTACTCGTAAATTCTTCTAACTAACTTAAAAGTGTTGTATGTTGTATTACTATGTTAGATATGTAGAATTTACTGCTGAATTCTTTGCGAATAAATAAATTATGAATTATTCGCTAATAAATCAATCCAAACTCGAGCAATAAATATCCGTTAGTTTGTGGGAGCGGATATTTTAAGTTTTGGCCGTGGACGAGTTTCCGCAGGCCCCACAGACTTCCCTGTAAATAATCTTCCCTGTAACTTAATAATTTCATTCATATGAAATCTTCATTTTCATAAGTTATTTTTGTTGAAAATATCATTTTTCATTTATTTTATGCTTAATTATTGAACTGTGGCATGTTAAGTACCTAAGCCAATTTTGATGAAAGGGGCCAATTGATGGCGGTTGTGGTTTTTAGCACAGTCGAACCAGGCTAGGTGTCAGCTGTCTACCAAAAGTAGGTGGATTATCTTTAAAAAGTTAAGCATATGTTTAACGTGAGTCAGTGGACGCACGGCATTTCAGCCGGCAGCGTTCATAACTCAAGCGTCAGTGGGAAATTGCCAAGTCGTGCCATTTGGAAAAACTCGTCGCCCCTAGTTCACCATCGGAAGGACTCGATTGAATTTGCTCCTGTATGAATGACTACTTCACATAGGAACGCAAAGCCCATGTCTTTTTATAAGAAAACAAAATTAAGTAAAAACAAAAACACTAAAATCTTGTCAAATTTTCTCATATTATATCCTTTGGTTGCACTGTGACATTCAGGCCAATTCGAGTTTTAATTATTCGATTTGTTTCCGATATGATACTGATCTGTCAGTGTCAAAAGTGACATTTTTGGTTGAAGAAATGTCACTTTTGACACTGACTATAAATATGTTCCACATTTTCCACACGCATACATTTTTTGGAATTTGATGAACTGAAATTTCAAGTCATTATTTTAGGGCATTTTTTCAATTTTCACGTATGCTTCAACTATCAGGCCAATTCGACTTTTAGTTATTCGATCTGTTAAAAAAAGCTAAAATTGAAATTTCAGCTCAAACAAATTCCAAAAAAATTATGCGTGTGGAAAATGTGGAAGATACTTATCAAAGACACTTATAGTCGAGTTATGATTATGATATATGTGAGCACATTATTCGCTATGATGTATTTGGCAGCTACTGTACCTAGGCACAAGATATAGTTCCACTAATCCAAACACGTAAGGAAACATAAAACATTTCAGTTTTATGACACTATGTATATGATATCACTGTAAATTTTTCGATTTATTTGTAAAATAGCCCCTAAGGACTACTCACATAATATTTTGTTAACATATTTACCTACAATATGTATTTTTCAAATGTATAATATAAATTTTCAGGCGCTGAACGGTTTCCTGATGATCCTCACATGCGAAGGCGAGGTGTTCTTCGCGACCCACAGCATAGAGAGCTACCTCGGCTTCCACCAGGTTAGTTGAGACCGCCCATCACAACTACTCATTCTATAGAGCTCACGTCATTCGTAGCACTCCACTATGCTCAGTGCATTACGTCTGGCGAATATTATACCTATCGCTTCAAATGATGGCCCTATTTATTTATTTATTTAAAATTTAAATCTACAATACTATTCAGGCGAGAGAAGGACGTATGACAGTTCATTTTCATACGGAGCAGTAGCTCTCACGTAAAATGTTTGTAGCCATTTTTTTAAAGTTTAGCTTATTACTTTATTTAGAAATGTAACGTTCTACTAAAAAAAATACGGTGAAATTTCTGCAATTCTTTTTAAATCAAGCCCAACCAAGAGAGACCTAAAGGAACTATCATAAGAACAATCAATGACATGAGATGTATAGAAATACAGCAAATAAAATGTAAAGGGATGCTCCAGTCCTCCCAAACCGAGCTTGTCTGATCGTTAATGTCGAAAATCTTTTGCCCATTCTCCCGTGATGCGTACCACCTATTTAAATTAATCTGTCGGTCTATTTATAACTATGTACTTATCTACTCTAAAAAACAACTTTCTTTATTTACATCTTAGTAGTTTTCTTCATCGCGTGCATGTGATTTTTAAGATCATGAACATTACATATAACTATCGAAACGAAGAACTTGGCCGCCTGGTGAGACTTTTTCAAAATATAAGATTTGATATGCTCAAGATTTTCTTAGTTCACAATAGTGCCAATTGTTTCGAAAATGTATAATAATATGCCTAAATCTTTATGGTCACACTATGTTCCCGTGTCGCCGACCACCAAAATTTTCAAAATTTTCAGTTATTTTCTGCTGTCGGTGGCTGAAAGAACCTTCACTTCATAGCTGGTTCAATTTGTCACTGGTTAATTTGATTTAGTGGTAATTAACCCTAATTGTTGCTAATCACGAAACCTGCGGTGATTAATCTCTAAATAAGGAACTTTTTGGGTTTTGTCACATTTACGTTGAAAATGTAGTACATTTTTAAAATAAAAGTATGCGGCATATCAACCTTTTTATTGTATAAAATAAAATAAAAGATTAATTAACGGCCCACTTGCACGATTCCACTAACTCGGGGTTAACCAGTACAATTTGACACTGGGTTAACGGTTTAACCACTTAATGGTTATAGTGGGATGGTGCAAGTGGGCCAGTCATAACAGTATTAAACAATATCTATATAGGTTATAAAGAAATAGTTTATAATAGAAGCAAAATCAACAATATTATTTTCACGAAGTGTCAAATACTTAAACAAGTAGGTAACATTTTTAATTACTTATTCACGAAACATTTTCTTGCAATAAAAATATTATATTCGACGATAAACCTTTGAAGTAACCACCCCATTTTATCGGTTAAGCTTTTTATCGGACTAGTAATTAAATAAAAAGAAAAAAAATTGCTTCAAGGGTTCCGTTGAATATGATGGTGTGACATTTAATATACATATAAGGTACATATATGTAAATTGTATTTAACTCAATTACTACTATTATTAGATTTGCAAAACATTACAATAACTTTTTTCCTTTGATGTCTTCAAAGCAATTGTAGACACTACTTATTTTTATTGCGCGATGCATTATTCCGATAGGTAGTTTACTAAATTATATTGTGCTGTTTATAAAATAGTAAGTAAGTAAGTAAGTAATTGTATGAATAAAATAGTTACTATTATCAATTAGGCATTGTGGATATAAAGATAATGGTATAGTTCATATTATGTAATTGTTCGGCATTTTGTTTTTATTCATTGGCATATTTCTTATCCAATAAATGTAAAATGTTAATTGCGAAAAAGTAAATTAAACAGCGACCTATTAGTACATAACGAAAACATCAAATTTAGGTGTATTTAATTGTTCTAAAATGAACCACTATTCTGCTTCCTGTGCATACCAGCCGTAACATCTAGTGGAAAACCAGATTGAAAATTCATGCTAGAATATCGTAAGTTCCACGACGCCTAATACTCAATTATCGAAAGGAACCCTAAAATACAACACGAAAAAAACGTGACAAAAAGGCCGCATTTTTAAAAACTTGCTCATTAATAAATGCCCTCCGCATAACGGCTAATAAAGCTCGCGGTGAAATATTGCTATCAGAAGTAAAAACCCCAATTTCGCTCCAAATCCGACCCCTTATAATAAAACTTTCACTAAAGGAGCATGGTATAAATTTTATTCCCCCGCTTGCTTTTGTTTATGCTCGAGGCAACCGAGTTATTTCGTTACCTGACTGACTATTTAGCATAGATTAAATGTTTATAGAATGTCGATGCCACTCATAAACCCAGAACTATAAAAAGGCTCCAATTAGTTTTTACTCGTCTATATTTTTATATAGTGGTTGTAATTAGCGCAAGTTATACGTAAGCAGCTTAGGGCTATCATTTGTTTTGTTTCACTTGTAAACACTTTTTCCAAGCCAGTAATAATAGTACATTATTGTCGAGGCTCGGAAGTAGCTACTTGCTGGCTGAGGATTCGTTTTAAACGGACGACCTTGGGAGTCCGTTTAATTGAATCCGAAGCCAGCAAGTAGCCTTCCAGACGAGGCAGTGCTTTTCTCAAAAATGGCGCCATAAATGCAAATATAATAGAAATATTTTACAGAAGCAACATTCTTATGTATATATTTTCACAGAAAAAAGTAAAAATATTTGCTTTGCCGCCGTTTTATTTTTTTAATTAAAAATGGAAGTGTATTTTTCTGCTGAAAATACGCCAACCTATTTGAGACACCTAAATAGTCGCGGTACCAACATTATAATAATAAGTACTAATCATCTGTTTGGCTGTTTAATGGACCTAAGCCTTCATTTGATATGGCCACTTCAACTTTTAAAAAGTTTGGAACTCGACAAATAATGGAATTTGTATGCAACATTGCAGTCCAAAAATCGAGACTGCAATGTTTTAACTTTTTAATTTTTTGACTGACCATAAACTACGCACTTCGCGACCTACTTTTTAACCGGCAACGTCGACTTTGCCGTCCATTTTTGAGAAAAATATATGTACAATCTTCTGCTTATTAGAACATTGCTTAAATATTCGCATGCCTTATTAGACATAGTTTTACTCGTTTTCATAAATAGCTCATTATATGCGAAATAGCAGCTGAAAGCAATGTTCATAATAAGAAAAAATATCTCTGAAATTATGCGTTTAGTTCGGCTAGCTAATAGACATCGCTCAGTTTTCAGTTTATTATACCGTCGGCTGAGAATACGTTTGTGCCATATCCATTTATAAGCAAAATCGTTTTTTAGTGATAAACATGGTATAATTGACACTAATCGGTTTAAAAAAAACCTTATTTTTCAAAAATGTTATTCCATATCCACATTTTACTATAGGATAATTATACTCTGTTAAAAGAAAATTATCATAAAAGTATGACATATCCAAAACTTTTGTGTAATGTCATACATTGTAAGTACGTTTAACATTTACTCATCAAAACGGATATGATATGGCAATAATAAAAATGCTTTTATTTCATGATTACCATGGTATATCCAAAATATTTGTATGGTAAATTAAATATATAAATAGTACACATGTGTCTAAATGATAAATAAGTTTGATAAATGTCAAACTTTTCAAAAACATTTTTTTTTCTTCTTTTCGCTCTTCTGCCAACCAATGTACTCGTAAGTGGCGTATGGCATAAACGTATTCTCACCCGACGATACCTCTTCTATCGCTATAATCTTTGTCAGTAGGGGTAACTGGTGATTAAACAAATCGATTTTGGAATCATTAAATCGGCCGGTACTTGCTACTTCCTGGTGTGTGCACGTGCCCGGGGTACGTCGAGCTAAATAGAAGGGCTCCGGGAATCCCTCGATCTGCGTTTGTCTACTATCATCCCTTTCAACTTTTATAAAAAATGATTAAAGGTTTAAATACCTTATAAATATAACAACAAATAGTTATTTGTATTACAAGGGGTAAAGTTGTTGTTTAACCGCTCGTGCTAATATTGATACCCGAGCAAGCGAAAGATTCCAAAACTGAATGATACCTAGTACGGAACGTATCGTATCGATAATCGCTGATCTTGGAGTTCTTTACTTATATTAATTACATTACTTTCTTGCATTCAGACTTACACTTTCCTTTACAATAAGCGTTAGGTTAAATAGGTTTTCTATTTTCTATTATTAATTCCCTCCGCTTTATGTTATCCTTATGAAACTGCCACAACAATTATGTTGCAATGGCAAAATTGATACCGCACTGACTTAAAGTCTATTTTGTCTTGACTCGATTGTTTTCTTTTCGTGGCACTCCTGTGCCATATCGTTCCTGAGTCAGGAGCGCACCAGGTGGCGTATCGATCGGCCATTACACCTCCTACTCCTAACTTGATGTTTCACTCTCTATTATAAATGAGGTCAGGTGGTTCCTTATGCGCTTCTTTGTTAGATGGGTGATTTCCTCAAAATAAACTACATGACAAACACATTTTATTTTCCTGCTTTTTTTAGTTTTCATATATTATAACCCCATGGTTATAATATATGTATTTGTTTGTATAATTATTTTTTCTTCCGGCGCATCAGTGCCCTATGTTTTTAGTCCTTATGTCATAAAAAACATGTTCTCACGTCCACCATGACCATATAAAACTATTATCATGCAAAAACGGGTCTCCATGGATGCATACTATTAGAGAACAACGATTGCCGTATTGTCGCGCTATTAGACTAGCTATACTGTAGACAGTAACGCTAGTCCAGGCCCAGTCCAATCCCCATAACTTCTGCACGAATTGAGTATCAATAAATAGATTCTGATTTCCAAAGCAAGGGACATTTTATGTCGAGTCATAAATACGGTTCTCATTAAGTATAATAATAAAATCGTACACGTTTAAGATTACCATATCGATCGATGTTTCAAACCTCGTTGCAAAAACAAAGGAATATCAACAAAACACAGCTTTACTCCATAGCAACGGCTACCCCAAAAGCAATTACGCAACAAATCATCCTCTGACGTTTAATGCCTGCAATATGTTCCCCCACTCTCACTAACCTTTTGGGGTTTTGTGTATGAATCATTTACATGTCACCGGGCCCTAGTACCGTGCCCTGAGCGACCCCATTGATTTTCAATTAGTTCCTTGCATCACGCTGCATTATCCATATTTACACGGCCTTTGTTACATGATGTGTTAAAGCTGTTTTTTTTAACATAAACTGTTTAACCCCAATCAATATTACACCCTAATTCATTATTGTTAAGATTGACATTTGCATTATTGAGTATGGAAATAATTAATATGTCCATCTTCGTTACAGATGATTTGATGATCGAGTCGAAATCGATTATTTAGGGCTATTACGTATTTTATTGATTTATGGGTGGATGATGACTCGTTTTTTTTTGGAATTTATCTCGAGTTATTGTTCAGTTATTGTTTTAGTGTGCTTTGTATTACATAAAATAATATAGAATCGTAATCGTTTTTGTATAATATTTGGGTTTTTAATGATCCTTGGGTTGCATAAATCATAACCCTCAAACACATCTTTCTATTCCAGTCAGACATAGTACACCAGTCGGTCTACGAGTTAGTCCACTCTGAGGACCGAGAAGAGCTGCAGCGGCAGCTGCTGTGGAACTCTTTCCTACCTCCTGAAGTCAACAATTTGACGCTCCAAGATGTTTTGAGGCCCGAAAGAGCGCATCTTCTAGAGAGAAGCTTCACTGTACGGTTTAGGTGCCTGCTAGACAATACATCGGGGTTTTTGGTAAGTATTTATAAATAGTACATTATTGTCCGTCTTCTATCTACAAAGAAGACAAATCCACGAATTGCTATTCTTGCCAAGGCATATATATACTTAGTGTTTTTCTCCAAACATGTGAGGAAATAAGGTACAACAAGTAGGGTAAAACCCGGATAGATGCCCCACATTTTTAAATTGCCTCATAATTCCGAAAACTTTTACTATTAGTGAATAATTTTAATGAAATAAGCTAGTCTAATCTTTTTTCTTTCCCTATAACTTGTTGCTGTTGTCCTAATAATTACAGTTTTTGCAGTATTTAAGTTTTTCGAGAGCATTTTTTTGAGGATAGACGCCTCGCAGGTATGGATAGATGCTTTAGAATCAAAATGCAAAGAAAGATAGATGCCTGGGGTATAGGATAGATGCCCTATGGAATAAAATAAGTTAAAATTTATAATAAAATGTTTATTTGGTCTCGTAATAATACTTTTTTAAACAAATCAACATCCATTTTAAAATGGGTTTTCACTAGTATTTTTTAAGCATTTATTTAAAAAAATTAAACACTTAACATACGTTTATACAGGGTGAAAAGTATAAATGTGCACTTTGCAGGCAAGAGGTATCGAGGCGGGTTATCGATAAGGGTGATTTCCAATTATATCCTTATGGTATCAATCCATACCAAAAAGGTGTGATACTTATTGAAAACCGACAGTAAGAAATCTTTTGCTTAAAAATGTCACAAACAACCAAAACAATTATTTTTTTTTAATACCTATCTTTTTCGATGGGTGACGGGATAGATGCCCCAAAGGGCAACTATACCTCGAAAAATCGGGGCGAGTATCCTGTTCGATATGGATAGATGCCTTTTCATTTTTTGACTAAAATAAATACAATGGAGCGAGTATAGGCAGTTAGATATGTACCTAACATATCAGTGTGTTGATATAATAAAAACAGAATTAATATTATAACTAGTTTAAAAGTTATGCTTCAACAAATACGTTTCAAACTTTGCCAACATTTTTTCGAGTTTTGCGGGGATATCGGTACACACACGCAAGACGCGTTCATTCCGCGCGGCTGCTTGCGAGTGATTGAGGTGGGTGGCGCTGGCGCATTCTATATAACCTACTATTTCAGTGCTGCGATATTGGGAAGTTAGGTTTTTAGGAATTGGGGCACCTATCCCAGTGGGGTATCTATCCGGGTTTTACCCTAATTATTTAATCGTGTGTCGATAGATGGCAGTGAATTTACTGTGGCTACAAAATTTACTATGACAGTATCGCTCTATCCTTTTATATCCTCTTTGGCATTACTTAAACACAAATATCTACTACATACCTATATAACACTAAGAAAGTTGATTACTTGTTATGGGAGGTATGTAAAAAATATTAATATAGGTAATCATTTTACCTTCCACAGAGGCTAGACATCCGGGGCCGAGTCAAGATCCTACACGGGCAGAATAAAAAGACGGAAGAGCCACCGCTAGCGTTGTTTGCAATATGTGCCCCCTTTGGACCACCAAGCTTACTGGAAATTCCTCAGAAAGAGGTCATGTTCAAGAGCAAGCACAAACTAGATTTTTCGCTGGTGTCTATGGATCAAAGGTAAGTATTATATACAATATGTATTAGATTAAAACATCGCCTTATACGCTTATACGAGTCAATAATACCTCAAGCAGTGCGCACTGTGCGCAGCATTTTCGTTTTCGTTTGTTTCAACATGACATACATTTATTTGCAACAATGAGGTACAATAAACAAATATACCAAAGAAATAGAACATTCCTTAAATGCATATTTTTGTATGATTCCAGGGGTAAGATGCTTCTAGGGTACACGGACGCAGAACTGGGGAACATGGGGGGTTACGACTTAGTACATTACGATGATCTAGCCTATGTGGCCAGCGCTCATCAAGAATGTAAGTATTTATTATAAAATTTTCCGATCTTTTAATTTTTAATGAATGTCTGTTAAAATAAACTTGCTTTCATTTAAACAAATACCAAATAACCCGTCTTTGGAAAGAATGAAGAAATTCTTAGATGGCTCACAAACATAAAGAAAGTTATTTCTCAGCAAAAATAGTTTCTACAAACCATAGACTATATAATTATAAGATTTAATATTTTTCCAATCCATTTAGAAACATGCTGCCATGTTTTATGTTACACACATGAATCTGGAAAACATTGTTTCAGTATTAAAAACGGGTGCTTCCGGCATGATCGCGTACCGCTTTCAGACCAAAGAAGGGCAGTGGCAGTGGCTGCAGACCTCATCGCGGCTGGTTTACAAAAACTCCAAGCCCGACTTCGTTATTAGCACACATAGGCCGTTAATGTGAGTAAAACGTTGCCGTTGTATGTTTTCGAAACGGCGTATTTGGCCATATTTATGCAATTATGTATAAATATAAATAATAATGGTTAACAATTGAGACTCTACTCACTGGAAATGTTTGTTTACAGGGAGGAAGAAGGCCGCGACCTCCTCGGCAAGCGGACCATGGACTTTAAAGTCAGCTACTTGGACACAGGACTTACAAGTCTGTACTTTTCGGAAACGGAACAGCTTTCAAGCTGCGAGTCTACCGTCACCACCCCTCCCCGAAACGCGCGCCGCTACAAAACACAACTTCGAGACTTCCTTTCCACCTGTCGGAATAAAAGACGGGTGCCTTCCACCCCTGCTCCGCCTACTGTAGACTATCTAGCAGCTGATGCCGTCGCAGCAGCGTATACTAACCTAAACGGTGCCTACACCGCACCGTACGGAGAATACCCTCCAGCTCCCGCCTTACATTATGCCCCGCCGCCTTTGGATGATAGATTCCTCACGGCCGATAATATCTTCCATCAATATAAACCACTATCGTACCATTACACTCCTTATACGCCCAATGGCTTCTTAGAACCAGCGCCGCCACCCGGATATGACGTGGCGCCGACGTATCATAGGCCCCCATCTAGAGAATACACATATGTGGATACTAGTGGAAGGTACATGAGTCCTGTAACGGGGCAAGAAAGGAGATCCCCTAGTATTGTTCCCGGGCCGAGTCCTGGTGGGTCCAGCGGGTCTGCGGAACATGAACGAATGCAGCAAACGCAGCCAGCAGAGGTGCCCAGACAGACTGTCCTCATGTGGGGCGCTGGCGGGACGGCTCAAGAAGTACCCGTAGAGTACTCCCCTCCCCAGGTTTGGCGCTACCACCCATCACATTATCACACCGCTGAAGCGACACAATGATTTTTAGTAGCCTTTTTTGCGTGCAATTGTTTTGTTTTAAGTAGATTATGGGGTTTGATGAAACTGTCGACAACGACCTACGATTATAAGAAAAAATCTTAATCATATGTAACGCCAGGATATAATAAACATTTGTGAATACAGTGTTCTTATTCACTAATAAAATTAAGATAACTGGCACAATAAAATCATGAAATACGAGTAGGTACCTACAATGTTTCCTATACCAATATAAAGCTCAATTTGGAAATTGATTGAAACTGAAATAAATGAGCAATAATCGTTTGTACCGTCATCAAAGTTTAGCAATCATAGTCGTAAATTCATTTTAGGATGAAGGTAATTTTGACGACACTTCCATCAAACTCGTGTCTTCAAAGTTTTGTCGCGTGACTTCGTTAATGAAATAACTAACTATATTGTTTAGTGATATTTTACTATTAACAATATGACTATCATTACGAAACTTCCTTATCACGCGTCAAAACAACTTGTTACCAGGAGTTTATTTCCTTAAATCTTATATACCTCGCTCAGTTCAGTCTTAGTTTCTTTACTAAGCCTTAGTCCAAAGATCGTAAGACCATGTTTCTTACGTTCTTTCGACTTGCTGTATTTTTTGTAACGGATATTCTAGACAAATTTTGACATCGACAACAAGCAAAAAACATTATAACAAAGTACTCATGTGTGTTCCTTTACAATTTTCCTATAGCTTACAACTAGTTGAATATTAAAACCATGGACCGTTCATTTAAACTGGACTGGACGTTATATAAATACTAGCTTTTGCCCGCGACTTCGTCTGCGTGGACTTAGTAACCCCAGCTAGAGTAAGAATAGCGCCTGGAGAAAATCTTATAGCAATTATTCAATTTGAGCATATTATGCACACAAATTAGCAGACACTTCATTAATTATCTCAATTCCATCCCGCTTTTTACTTTCTTAAGGGATGATTTTCGGGATAAAAACTATCCTATATCCTTCTCATGGACTCAACCTATCTCTATGCCAAATTTCATCTAAATCGATTCAGCGGTTTAAGCGTGAAGAGGGAACACACAGACAGACAGACAGACTTTCGCATTTATAATAATAGTATGGATGGATGACTTTGAAACATCACAATCATTTTTTGCGTATCATAGTTTGACGCCTGGGGTCTTAGATTTAAAACAATCCAAGTAAAGAATGGTCTATACATATAAGTAGATTTTTTAAATGTCTACATTTGTCTAGAGGTATCCAAAGACATGACCTTTACACTGATTATAAGCCATGTCAGAAACAGGGTCCTTCCATTTTTCCAATGTAGATAAATTTCTTGTAAAAATTCAAATGTTCTTCTATGCGAGAATTATGAAATTCAAGTAGTCCATTCTGTAGTTAGGTTTTAATTTTATATCATGCAATGAGAGTTTTAGTAATTAATTGTACATATTTATTTTAAATAATAATTAAATGCTTGGGCTTTGTATTGAAATATAGCTTATAGCTCGCGATAAATAAAAATTGAGCATTTTTAAAATGTATGGTAGGTAACAATTAAAAGGATTAGTTGCCTTCAAAATGTCTGCCGATGTTTGGCATAGCATACGCTAGATAATCTGATGGCAGTATGGTCAAATACAAAATTAGAAGTTAAGGGCTTTACTCCAAAATAATGTATTATAAAATTGAAGAAAAAACAACCTAGAACGATACATATCAATTTAAAATAAGCACATATAAGTAATTAGTAGTCCGACAAAACCGTTTTGAAGATTTTCGTTACCTTCATTGGGCTTTATTTTTCAAATGTTATGCGCCACACTAAATTTCGAATTGACGAATCCATTTTTTCCAAGTCAATTTGGAATATTTATAGTCGACACAACGTAAGAATTGCCATTTTACAGTTATAAATTGAACCTTATATATATGACGAAAATTATTAAAAATTTACCTATAGTATAAATCCATCATTTAGTTTCACTGTTTTTCTTTTGAATGTCTTTACCTCTAATTATCTAATTTATAGGCCAGGAAATAAATGCCCAAAAAAAGGTACAGAGGGAAATGCTTGAGCATAATTTTTGACTTCGTAGCTTTGTTTGGACTAGTTAGGAGGTGAACATATCAAAAGTCCCCGGCCATAACCCTGGTGCTGGGGGGAGAGGGGGGTTTGAAGGTTCCATTTTTCGGTTTTTCGATTATATCTCGGAAACTATGCGTTTGAGCGACTTGGCCATTTATACAAAATGAAAAGAGATTTAATTTGTTACAAGTTTTATTCAGTCAATTTTTTCGATATCTTATATAGTTTTTGAGATATCCGCTCTTGAAGGTTTATTTAGGGCTCTCATTTTTATCTTGATTATCTACATCAATGAATGAATGTTTGGGATCGTTTTCGTATAAATCGGGGGTGCTGAATTCATTTATGGTCATTAAACCTTCAAGAGCGGATATTTCAAAAACTATACAGATCTCGAAAAACTTGACTGAATAAAACTTAGAGTTTTGAATGATTCACGGTTAGTTTCACTAGACTTATATTGACCGGGATATAGACCGTGATTACCTTTTGTATTATTTGTGAGCTCCCGATATTTCGACGCAGTTACATGCATCATGTTCACGGGTGACACCCGTGAACATGATGCATGTAACTGCGTCGAAATATCGGGAGCTCACAAATAATACAAAAGGTAATCACGGTCTATATCCCGGTCAATATAAGTCTAGTGAATAAAACTTGTAACAAATTAAATCTCTTTTTATTTTGTATAAGTGGCCAAGTCGCTCAGACGCATAGTTTCCGAGATATAATCCAAAAACCGAAAAATGGAACCTTCAAACCCCCCTCTCCCCCCAGCACCAGGGTTACGGCCGGGGACTTTTGATATGTTCATCTCCTAACTAGTCCAAATAAAGCAACGAGGTTAAAAATTGTCTTCTTAACATTTCCCTCTATACCTTCTTATTGCTTGGCCATTAAGTAAATGTATTAGATGTAATAGCTGTTGGTAGACATTAATAAATAAAATAAATTTAAATAAAATAAAATAAAATAAAATAAAATAAAATTGCCTTAAGGCTATCAGTTGAACGGTAGGTCTTAGCTTCATAAATATAAGGGTCAATTCATAACTGTGAAATGTCATTTCTTACACTGCGCCAACTACGAGTATACTTACCTACTTAGTAAAGGATGGCAGTTTATTTTTTAAACAATCAGTAACAAATTTTGCTTTAATAACCTTGGATGGACAATTGGACTTGGTAGCAAAAAAAACGAGCTTGTATGCTGTTGGAACGAATGTCGAATGTCGGGCCAATTCGAGTTTTAGTTATGGGATCTGATTCCGATACGATACTGATCTAACAGTGTCAAAACTGACGTTTTTTGGTTTAAGAAATGTCACTTTTGACACTGACAGATCAGTATCGTATTGAATTCAGATCGCACAACTAATACTCGAATTGGCCCGTGTGTCGCGCGTAGTATCGCTGTCCCAGCACTGCCTTGCCAATGACGTCATTTCAAATCAGCACCTATGTACATACACTTTGCGTGCCTTTTTCTCTTCCATTTATTAATCGTACCTTTATTGTGCTACAGTGATTGGATTGGCAAGGCAGCGACTCCACCGACGACTAGGCATAAGTTAGTCTATTTAAAGCTCGTATATTACGAAAAACACCTGATGAGTCATACAATAGGCAAACATTCAGAAGTTCTGGAGTTTTAGAGCTTTAGCTGCATACCTACATGTTTATTGATTATTTTAATAATTGACAACAGCTGACAAGGTGAAACAAACAACGCAAATAAAAGTTATTGTATTGTATCTAAAGCCAATGCATTTAAATGTGTATTTTGTATATGATACTTAAATAATTATCGTTTTCCAGAAATTATTTTTGACCTAACTAGTGTATTTCGTAACGTACATGGAACTCTGTCTTCTTACTTATGTAGGAGTAAGGTATATTCCTCGAAGATTCTAGTATTGATAAAATCGGGATTCATTATATAGTTTTGTACTATTTGAGTCAATTAATTAACAAACAAGTATTCTAATGTCTAATTTAATTCGTATAACATTTGTAGGTAAGCTTATAAGTGTGGCGCAACATGAAAATAAAAGATTTGGAAATAATTGTTAATTTAACCTTACGCAAACTTGATGTAGTTATGTTGCTCTGACATGATATAAGTAAGATATCTGAATAGGCAAGCTTCCTGTAAGTAAACGACCTTGCAAAAAGTATATCCCAAATACTTACTAAAATAATAGGCTGATTTATCAAACTCACAAAATAATCAGTTTCGAATTAAAAAAAAAACTTACAAACACCCTTAACACTTTTTTTGGTGCTCCGGTTGAGGATCCTCAAAAGGGATCGAAACGTGTCGAGCGATTATTCGACATAATGATGACAATTAAGTGTGTTAATTCACAATAAACGTTGGTAATTTTAAGGAAAAAGCTAAACAGAAGGTAACTATTTTACAAAGTTATTTCCGAATTTATAAGTATCACGGTAAAAATCTTAAAATAAGTCGTCTTAATAGAGACCGGGAGGGATATGGGGGTAATGGGGGTAGGGGAGGGAACCACCCCTCCAACTTTCCCCCCGCGGAGATGCTTGGTTTCTGAATTATTCGTGGTTATAGTTTAAGGTTATAACATTGCCAAAGATTGTAATGCAGAGGGGGGAGTATGAGTTGGACTCCGTGGTGGCTCCAGCGCTGCGGGAAGCGCAGCCCCGCCGCCCTAGCGTAAGAAAGTGCGGCACTAACGCTCTCGCACTCGGTGCCTGCATTTTCTTACGGCGGGCGGGGGCTGCCCTTCCTCCGCGCCTTCGCGCTTTTATACGAATATACACTCTGGGTGGGTATGGACCACAAAGACCACGTTGGGTCGTGGTTGACAAATTCCGTTCCGTGACAAATTTGAACTTTAAAACAGAAAATATGCTCGGCTCAGGATAGTGGGGTGCTCTGATTCGATTTTTGGTATGTATGGTGTACAAAAGTAGCCACAAAATATTCAATGAAATCAAAAAATAAGGTCGCCGTGCGTTTTGTTTCAAAATATTCAATAAAATCAAAAAAATTAAAACTTATCTCCGGCGGCTAAAATTGCTTTAAATCATTTAAAAACAACCCAAAAAAGCCTCCCACAGCGTCAGTTATCCTCAAACAAGGCGACTTATTTTAAGATCCAACCCAGTATGATACTACTACTACTTCATAAATTGTCATTTTTCAAAAACACAAATAGGAAAGGGTTTTAATGTGTAAACAATTCAAATATTTAAATATCTTTTAGAAATGTTAAGTTCAACGAAACAACATTTTTTTACTAAATAACTATGTATGTTGCATATCAACTCTGTACGTTACTACCAACATTTTCCATAAGAATAAATCTGCGGAATTGTTTTACTTAATGTCATTACTGAATTTTTGTTTGTAGGTACAGTCGAAGGCAAAAATATCGATCCAGACAAATGGGTCAAAAATATGTGAACACGACTTTATTGTCTAAGGTGTAAGTAAGGTGTGTTTGGGAATGTATATATATGTATGCCCTTGACTGTACTCATTATGTTGTTTTGAAGAAAGCTCCAAATCAAACGAGTTACTAAACGTTTTATGAATAGACGTATTTAGGAATAATAATTTTGTAAAACGTTTTTTTGTAAAATGAATATTCGTCAATTGTTGTTTGTGAAATGAAAGGTCACCCTAAATAATAGGTGAGTAACCAACCTTACTTTTTAGGTAATACAAGATATATGGACCTATAAGCGATTGTACTCATTTTTATGATAAACTTTTACAATAGCAGCAACTCTGAAAACACAAATAAAAATCTTGATCTGCATACAGTTGCCAAATGGAACTTTAGTAGGTATGGAACACCTGAGTTTTTGCGCTTTCAGTGTTGCTTTCATAATAAATGTTGCTTACAGTAATGAGTACCTACATTCGCGTATAAGTATATAAACATATATCACTTAAAAGAACATCTGTATTTGTAAGAATAAAAATATCGTACTTGATCTTTATCAGAGGTCAGAGGTCCTACAAGTAAACGAGAAGAGTATAATGAAAGAGCATCAAAAAAAGAAATGCACCAATTATTAATTTAGTATTTGAGATATAGACAGGAATAATACATGTTTCTTAATTTTACGTATCTGGATGCACAAACCAAAAACTTTCCTGCTGGACAATGTT